>NW_024582448.1:1038141-1184613 GCF_018398535.1 Haplochromis burtoni
CTTTCAAAAAGCTTCCACTTTAAAAATCTGCAGCATTCAAGCATTCAAGCATTCAAGCTTGTATTTTGTTAATTACAGTAGTTGTGGATTAATAACTCAGTGTCATCTGAAAAGAGGCTTTTAGCTGTGCAGTTACTTTGAAGTTAAAACTATAAAAAGAGCAATAAACTGAACAAAACACAAAAACAAAACAATATGTTAAAGGTTTATGCCTATTTAAGGTCTCACAACTCATGATTTACTTTGTGGTTTTTCATTTGACAGGTTATCATTTTTGATTTGGACGTCATTTGTCTTTCAACTGAACTATGATTCATATTATGAAAGCAGCTCCAAAAGCCTGCCTGTTAGCGTCATTGAAAATGGTGCACTTGCTTTAACTGGATGATGGGTTGATTGTTCCTTTGTGTTAAATCTAATCTAATTTTATTCGTAAAGCATTATTTCATAAAGAGGTGGTTCAAGGTGTGTTCTTGCAGTCCTTAAAAATTAACACAAGGTCTATTTACTTTGCTTTTTAAAAAGACTGTGATTGGTGGACTGATGATAAATGCTATCTCACTTCACTTTGAAAAACCCTAGAACAGGGGTAGGCAACTCCAGGCCTCAAGTGCCGGTGTCCTGCAGGTTTTAGATGTGTCCTTGATCCAACACAGCCGACTCAAATGGCTAAATTATCTCCTCAACATGTCTTGAAGTTCTCCCGAGGCCTGGGAATGAACTAATGATTTGATTCAGGTGTGATGACATAGGGTGATGTCTAAAACCTGCAGGACACCGGCACTTGAGGCCTGTAGTTGCCTACCCTGCCCTAGAACATGTAGAACTACCAGGTGACCTAAGCGGTCTAATAGGTGTGTGTACTGAAAGCATGTTTGGTACGTATTAAAAAAAAAAAAAGCACTTGTTATGTTTGAGATGTTTGTTTGTCAGCAGGTGACAGCCTTTTGATAATTTTCTATACAGTGGAGGTAGTAATTATTTGATCCCCTGCTGAATTTCTAAGTTTCCTCGCTCGTGCCTGAGTATGTTTCATCGGGAAATCTACGACTAAACTGACGTGCACCTCCAGAGAAATGAACGCAGCCCGCAGCTATTGTGGTTGTCCTGTTTCACCTGATTCCTCCTGTGCATTTTTTACTACTTTTTCACCCGAGTTTTTGAATTTATGAGCGAGGCACTTGCAATCGTTGCCTTAATATAATGAATAACAATCATAGCATCAATTTCTGCATAAATGTCTGCAAGCTCTTGGAGCGAGATTGGTGCAACTGTCAGAGAGGATGTTAGGGGCTGTATAATGTATAGATGTAACCATATATCTTGGATAAAAACTAAAGAATGCTCACTTACAAAGAAATGCACAAAGTTACAAACTCTGGACACTGTGGAGCAAAATAAACAAAAAACACTATAAAACATATAGCCTTCTTACTTTTAGTTCTAAATATATTATGCAAAACGTGTAAAAGACAACCTCAACTGGCTTTCTTTAACAGACATTATGCTGAGTAAAGCTAGCTATTCATATAGCATGACAGTCTGTTAAAACTGTGCACAACCTGTGACTACCTTTCACAATAACAAGAGACAGAAGCTGAAGAAAAGAGAGCAGAGATGGACCAGAATAAACTAAATAAAGTGACCAAGTGAGAGCTGTGTAGAGGGATTTTACATGCATGAAAGTATGAAAAAAATGAAAGACCTAGGCCATAAACCCATGAGGAAACCATTTACTGAGCTAGGGCAAAGGTCTGTTTTCCCAGAGGCCTCTATAGGAGCACGGACGTTTCCCCATCATAGCCAATCAAATAAATCCTGGCTTAAGGCACTTCCATACTGGCTTCTCTTTTCAGACACGAAAGCTAAAACTAGCTGTCAAACTGTAAGTGTTTTCGCAGCTCTGTGCAGGCCAGTCTTAATAGTGACTAATCAAATGAGTCATAAGTTGATTTTGTTTGAAAATAATGTCAATGTCTAAATAAAAAGCATAAAAAACAATGTTAAACACTGTTCCACAGGCCCATGGTAAATATTAAGACCACACAATTTGCCGTTTTGGGTGTGTGGTCTATTTAATTTTTTTCCAATGACAGCAAATTTATTTGTATTATATATACTCCTGAGAGAAGAATGAGGTATTATAAACTCATTCTAAGAGCCCACTTATCCAAAACCAATATTAATACTATAATAACAAATGACAAAAATCTATTAGAACCTACACATCACTTTGGTTTTCTCTCAGATATCTTGATTACAACTGTTCCTACACTAGCTGCCTCTGAGCTGTAAGTACAAGAGCAGGATTTCACCTTCCCCCCAACTGAAAAGTGAAACATGTGCCATCATAGCCTAGGGAGAAGTGATATTGTTTTAAAAATGCACATATTTGCAGACGCTCTGCAGAAACATATTCCTAGCATTGCAGAGTGTATATTACTTGCTTACAGAAGAGTTCAAGCTGTCTCTTCTGTACACTTAGGGAATCATGACTTGAATTCAGTAATGCCAATGTCATAGCATGTCATATTTTCAGGAAGTCAGGGAAATTGTCAGGAACCCTTTCCTTCCTGACATCTGAGCAGTGTTTGGGAGGGAGGAGTCATTACACCAAACAGGAGTAGAATGGTGCCTTAATGCACTGGATTGAGTTGAATAATGTATACAAAAACATTCAAGGTGTTTCCAGTGGATTTTTGTCACTATTTTATGAAGGAAGTCTACTGGCCTCATAAAATTATTAACTCTTTTTTAATGCTAGCTAAGATACAGCAGTTACACTTACTCCCTGAACATTAGTCTTCATCTGTCCTATGTACTGATTCTTGAAACGGAGTCTCGCACTACAGACCCCAGTCACATATTTTTACACTTCAAATTTGTTTAGCAAGTTACTAAATTTGGTCTCGTCACTCTCTAGTTTCTGTTCTGTCATTGTCTCTCTTTACCCTCTTCCACTGGTACCTACTCGGGTTTGGCACTGCTCAGCTTATAGGGTTTTCTATTAGGTAGTAGTACATGGTGCCAGATACTTTTTTAGTACCTACTTGGCCAGGATTACAAGTGAATCTGAGGCAATCTGAAAATGTGGCATCAACAGATTGCATGCTACCAATTGGCTAGTCAGTGGGTCACTCAGTGAGCAATGATGGCGTCTTCTTCATGAAAATCCAAACCGCTAGTTTTTAAACTCTGCAATAAGGGAAATGGCTACCAAAAAAAAGGTCTGTCAAAAAGCCATACACAGAGCAGCAGGTAAACTACTGGCTTAAGTTTGGGAAAAGTTTATGGTTTAGGTTCAAACTAGAATTAACCTTATAATAAACTGTAAAAACTAGTCTTTAGGTTTGACAGAAATAAATACAGAAAATTGGCATGATAAGATCTTTCCCCCCCATTTTCACCCATCCTAAGTTTACATTCTGCTTGACTCTGTTCAGATCGCGTGTTTTCTGTTTATACTGTTCCTAACATGTGTGCAGCCTCCTAGTGGACAAACTACACAATGTCAAAACCCAACATATGTATGGTGTTTCTCTCATCTCTGCTTTTCTTTCCGTCATTTTCATTAATCATTATCGTTTATAAATGCTGATACTGATAGATAGATTGCCAAATAGGTAATAGCAGCCAATAACACTGACCTGCCAGTAAATCAGTCAGGCTGTACATTACTTCATTCTTTGTTATGAGACCGCGCTGAATGAACAGTTTCCCATAGCTGCCAAATACTCTTTGTTTTGATAATGCAGTGCTCGCCCTACAACTTACTGCTTTGGGTGAGAGATGTTACTGCGTTATTTTTTGCGGAGTTTCATTTCAACAGCAGCTAGTTTTTTTCCTCAAGTGTTACTCCATCTCTGCAGCAGAAATGCCACGAGGGTTAAAGCCTGTGTTCATCTGTGTTTGCTGCGTGGCTGTGCTGTAAATGAGCAACAGAGCTGTTTTTGCTCTAGCCAAGACTAGCTTCCCTGTCATCGGATGTACAGATGTTTGAGGTTGTTCACCACCAGTCCATCTTTTAGATTTTAGACTAATTAACCCTTGCTGGAAAACTTGAAACTGGGGTGTTATTAACTCAGTTAATAACGCCTTCCCTTCTGCAACTGTGCCACATGCTCTGTTCCACCACTTTCCCCTTCACACATATGCACACAGTGACAGCCATGAATAGAAGTCAGGCGACAGAATGAAATTACATTTAGTAGAGATGCTCAAAGAAGTTAAAAGAAAAACTTTCTATAGTGCTAACTGAGAGGCTGGTTTAGTCAAAATTTAAATTGACAGGTAAGCCAATCCCCAAGAACATCCCTCGAACAAACTGTGCTATAGCAGTTTAGAAAGAAGAAGACAACAGGCGCAGAGGAAGCAAGAGAAACTGATGTTTTAAAAACAGCAAGACTGATATGTGAACAGTTTACTATGGGGTCCGATTCACATGTGGACAATTATGTGACACATGATGCTTGTTAACACCTTTGCTGCCACACGCTGTCTGACACCTCTTGACAAAGGCACCGTGATCATTAGACCCGGAGCAAGATGTACACATTTGTGAGCATTTTTCTTTTTGTACCTTTATTTACACGTCAACACGGTATGTTTTTTTGTTCACAGCTCTCTAGGTGTTGCCAACTGGTTAGGGGGAAAAAAACCAAAACAAAAAAAAAAACCAGCATCACTACGAGGTGCAAAAAGCACAAAGCCCAACGCACCATGTTAGCAGTTTTGTCTGACTCATTTGTTCTAACACCACAAAATATCACTCTGCAGTTGACCCTGTTTCTCATAGCAACATGTCAAACAGTCATGATAACGTCGTCTAAGTGTTTGTGCTCATGGATATGAATCCTCTCAGTAGTCAGCACACCTGTTAAGCAAATTTATTTGTATTGCTACATTTTATTATCGTCAGCAGGGACACATCACTCTGGCAAACAGCAAAACAGAGCTTTAAAAGAATTTGCAACTTCTGTTTTTAAAAAGAAAATCCAAAAACATTAAGTCGTTTTTAATGAGAAATACCACATTTCAAATTACTGTACCAGCCACATGCATATAGAGGCACATGCTACTAGCAGGTAGCCCTTTGTGCAGCTCTCTGGCTGTGAAACCCCAGGCAAGACCCACATTAGTAGTTACTTGAGTCAGGAAAGGGCAAAGCAAGAAATGCAGTATGAGGAGACGGACCTGGACACCCTACTGATAAACACATGTTTGCTGAAGGTTCCTCTGACTGCACGGAAGCAGGGTAACCCAAAATCCTGCAATGGGACTGTATTGCAGGAAAACTAACAGACAAGCCTACAAGGTTCTGAGCAGGTGTTCACATAACTGCCCATTTATAACGCATCAAAAACTGCACTGTAAAATGCAGGTCTGCATTTTACATTAGGTGGGCCTCAAGAAGCCTTGAAAGAGGTATAATAGTAATGACTAATACTCTGTGACGTCACTTAGGATAGATGAGGCATCTCACTACCAAGCAGTAACAACCCAGGGGGGAAATGCGAGGGAACCTCTCTCAGACAAGGTCCCTGTTAGGACAAGAGGCAAGGCTGTAGGACAGAAAAACTAACCATGCCAGTGCAATGGCTGGGCCTGGCTCTTACCACTTATTTCACAACTTTGTGAAATATTCATAATAAACTAATTCTAGTTTCAAAATGCTGTAAAATTATGAACTTACCAGAACATTTTAACTGAAACATCTGTTACCTGTCCTGTACAAGAAGTGATCTCATCTACTTTGATTTTTATTTTAAGATGTGTGACTGGAGGTTTTAAAGAACCCAAAGCAAATCATAACATCTCCCATGCAAGGAGAGGAAGGGTACCACAAACACCTTGAATGTGATCAAAAATGTCTGATAAACTCAGAATAAAATTTAACACACAACTAAAACTACAACTACTGAAACACTTAAAAGTTATGTTTACAAGGAAGTGCCAACAAACGGACTTACATTTGTCAACCAAAAAAACCCCGAAAACGCTATATATCTATAGTTTATAGTTCTAGTTTATTTATTTATATAGCACATTTAATTACAACAGTACGTTGACCAAAGTGCTGTACAAGAATACAAAATACCTAAAATAACTTTGTAGACATTTGTGGTTGTATAATACATTATACAACATCAACCAAACCATATTTGTAAATATATAAAGTCCTTTCTACCTATGCAAGAAAGACATTTACACCTTTAAAATGAAAGAAATAACCCGCACAAAGACAAGAAATGTACAATGTATACATAAAGGCAGGTAGGGGGGGTTGCTTTTATAGAGGAATGAATGTAAACTATAAGAGAAAACACATTTTAAAAAGTGCTTTGCTGTGTTTACAAGTAAAACTTTAGCGGCAAACAGTCAGTCAACACACACGAGGTTGTATATAACACGGAGAATGTAATTACCAAACTGAAAACAGCAGAGGTGGATTATTTTACTCACGGCATTCAGATGAAGGTCATTCTCTTTGTCCGGGAGAATTACTTGAAGCCCATATTGGTTCATTTTCCTGTTGGATCTGTCTGGGCTCGTCTCGGCCTTCACTCTGTGCCGTTAGCGTGGTTAGCTAGCTGACAGCATTAGCAGCACACTTGATAGTAGTGTGAGTCAGTGTGATGTTGAAGTCGTTGCCTTTAGTTCACTTTTTCGGGGTTTACTACAGCTTCACAATGGCTTCACGTACATTTAGAAGTTTATTATTAAAGGACTGAATCTTACAACCTGGCTGTCTCCATGCAAACCTTTTTGAACACCTTCCTTGGTCTTGCAAAGCTGCTACAGCTCCAGCACAACCTCAGCACACCTGTGGGCAACTCTTTTCCCCGAGGGCCATGCTGGCTAATAAACATTAAGAGAAAGACCCCATTATTTCAACTTTTTTCTTATGAATCTGATATATAATCTCTAAATTTGGTGAAGTTATCCTTTCCCTTTCTAAAAGTGCAAATTATTACTTGTTAATTGGTGCTCAGAGGTTCCCAAGGTGCTTGGCAGGTAGTTTCTTCCACCTATCTTGCAGAACCTGCCACCACCCCCCCCGGTTCTTGTGCCTCCACTTCTATTACATCTCATTAATCTTGTGCTGTGCTGAACTCCTGTTTTTTTCTGAATATATATTAATCTAAAATTAGACCACCTTTAGCCACAGCAGTTTAATTCATTGCATATCACAGGAGTATCTATAGATGTGCCACACTTACACCTGCATTCCATAGTTATGCAAAAATTAATGATAAATCCCACTTTTCTGTAGCACAAGTAGGCACAAATATTGGTAGGCTACAACAAAGCAATCTTTATTTCCAAAGATGTATAGCAAAAAACAAAAATAACTGACTGGTGTAAGTGCGTTGCATCAAAACAAATTTTGCATTAAAATAATATTTTAATTGATTAACCATAAAGAGTATTTTTGTTTATTAAAATATGAACTTTGTTTTCAGTGTACCAGATGGTCATCAGTGCTATTTTTTGGATATAATGAAATATCCATTCTTAACTGATGATCTGACCTGGGGTGGCCTGAAGCTTATCCCAGCTGCCACTGTGCAAGGAAAGGCAGGGTGCACCCACATCACCAGTCAGTCATCGGGCTAACACACTCTAATGAGCATGTTTTTGGACTGTTAGGGACTTGTCTTTATTGGATCCCTGTTAAATAATTAAATTCCATTTAAAATGTTTTTGCTTACATATGAGGTCTAAAATGATGAGGTAACTCTGGACCATGTTTATATCAATCAAATTATATTGCTGTCTCATGTCTGTGCCTACCAATCATCCCTCAGCCCTTTGTTTAAAAGCAGTAAAGTTTAGGGATGAGTGTTTCTCGTGGGAAACGCAACACATCTGATTGTTTCAGTGGGTTCTAAGCTAGACATATTTTTGGTTCGTGGATGTGATCACTTCAAGGTCCACAGTCTTACTGCTTCTTCTTGTAATAAACTAAACGTTTACCTTTGAACCAAATAAAGCTCAATTTAAGCCCAGGTGGCTAGTCTGACCCTGTGTGATGTGGGCCTGTTCATTGCACTGACATCAGGGCTTCCTGGTGACCAGACAAACCGCTCTTTGTGGCTGACTGTATGTGTGGGGTTACTTTCATGCTGCAGAATGAATTTAGAACCAATCTTATGCCTTCCTGGTGATGCAGAGTGATAGACAGGAATCTGCATTTAAAGTTGTCCCCGGCAGGTATATTTAAGTTGACCTCTAAAATGTAACTTACATATATCCAGTGTGGATATCAGTATCTGTGGGTTTTGCCCTCACTTCAGTGCAGTTAGCATGATTTATATTCCTTTTCTCACAATACTCAAACCAACCTCACTAACCAAAATGGGTGGGGAGGGCTGCTGTGCTAATTTTTATATATCTCCTCTTCGTCTTTGTTTTCATAGGATAATATTGTTCCATTTTCTTATATGAGCACAAAAAGTAAACAGTAGCCTAAGGTTGTGTCTGGCTGGAAATTAGAAGCTGTAGCCAAATGAGTCTCCACAAAAACGCAGAAAATAGAGATTGGAGAAGAATCCCCTGGGGCTGCTTGATAAAAATTTAAACCTCAAACTTGCAGGTAATGATAACAGCAGTAACTCAACAGGATGGGTGATTACATCAGATTGCAAACTGTATCTACAGAAAACTTAATATTGACATTTGGATGGTATTGTCTGAGTGAAATGACAATAGCCAAAGGGTTACAGAGCACCACACTAACCACGGGACAGTAGGAAATGTGAAACAGACTGGATTCAGGCTCTGCATCACATCACACATGATATATTGACATTCGTGTAACAAAGGTCATTCTAAACTTGGCAACAGTACAGAAACTTTTCCTTTACTCATTAAAGATTTCTTTGTTATAGGCTTTACATAGACTTAACCAGAACACCAAGTCATTTCTTATAACTTTTTAAAACACAAAAAGCAGCTATGACTTTTTGGCACAGCCATCCAAGCATACAGACTGGTCTGTTTGCCTTTGCCTTAACAGCAAAGGCAGAGGAGAGCAAAGTAATTTGACTAACTGTAATAAGGGCACAGGAGGAAGACTTTAATGTCTGAGTCAGAGGAAAAAGCTTTTTAGCAGTGAAGACTCGGAGGATTCTGCAAGTCATCGTGCTGCACCTTCAAGGGAACATTACATATATACAGATAAGGCATTCCTGTAGTCCATGTATACATTTATTCACCTAGTTTCATCTCAATGGCACGGTCCTCCGTCACAAATGTTGCAAATTATTTTATTCCTGTATTGGTCAGTCTGGTATTTCCAGTATATTCCTAGATAGTTCGTGAATGAGAGCTCAGAAGAATTTTCTCTCTCTCTTCTGATCTGGCCTGCAATTAAAAACAAAACAAGTGATTGCTTTGTTTTTGCGTTTGAATTTTTAACAGAGCAAATAGACGGGGGGAAAAAAATACCCGGGGGGGAGCTGAATGTGATTACATTCGGTTATCTCTCAATCTTCTCAACACAATTACGTGTCATTCATGAAACAAATATTGAGCAGGCAGCTCATAAATGTGTTGCTTAGCCACGCTGTAGTCGAATGGGCTCTGCACTTTGGATTTTTAGCCTAAAGTCATCACTTATTTTTAATTTAGGCATTTGTGGTTAATATACCCCAGAAAACAAGCGTGTTATTTGGTGCTGTAGATATGAGGAGTGTGCAGTGTCACAAACTAATGAACCACTGAACATTAGTTAAAATCGCTGAAAGCTTTATGTTGTGTTAAAGTAGTCTGTAGATTAATGGCTTTAGAAACTATTTTATGTGTCATACAGCAGAAATATGATTCAGTTACCGCATCTTCTTATAATAATTTAATGCAACTGGAGTCGACGTTGATATCATCTGCTGGTTGTGAACACACCGACTGTGTTTGCTTATGTGTGATGTTGTGTTTTGTAGGTGACTGGCTGGCTGGAATACCACCGCACTCCTTCTCCTTCTGAGGACATCCTACTGCTGGACCACCAGTTTTTCCTCCCCCAGCATGGAGCCCACAAAAGTCCAGTCAGAGGGTGGCCTCAATGTCACCCTGACCATCCGCCTCCTCATGCATGGAAAAGTAAGTGAGCACAGTGATTGAGTGCTATATTGACTGTTAGGAAGCCTGAAAAGTGAGAGACATGCAGAGGGATTTATTTCTTCATTTCAAGAGCTTTTCAGTGATGAATCAGGTGCCAGTTTTACATGGTCTCTCTTCTTAAACCTTTCATCTGATTTTAATGAAGTTGTATTCAGATAAATTGGAATTGTACAAATTGTGCAATGAAATTAACTTTCAAATCGTTTCTCTGTTTGTCCTTTTAACCTCAACTCTGACCTTAGATTTGACCGTCCTAGTAGCAGGACATCTGTAAATTAAAAAATTTAATTATATGTCACAACCTGCTGTAATTCATAGGACTTGCATCATAGTGGTGCCTTAAATTTTAAATAATTAAATTAAGTAAGTTGGTTTGTGGAGACATCTGTAGACGTATACCAAAACATCTATATGTCACAATATTCAGGATAGTTGATGAAAAAGAGCGAAATTACAAAATATTTTTAATTGTTTACCACACTTAGTTCCACTTTACTGTCAAGCTGTGTGCTGTGGCAGGCGGCAGGCAGGATGTAGGACCCAAACGCAGGACTTGTACATGGAATGAGAAAACTTTCCACAAAAATAAATTTCACAACAAACAAACCAAATCCTCAAACAAGAAAACTAAACTGGACACTAGAAAATAAGATACAAACCACGGACTGAGAACTAGAATTTCTTCAGGACCACAAAGGCAGAAACACAGCACGGTGAGGGCACAACACAACAAAGCGCGAATGGAACACAGGGCTTAAATGCACAGTCAAGACAACGAGAGGATGGGGAATGGGTGTGAACACATCTGGGACAAACGAGACATAACAAGACAAATGAAGCAAAGCAGAGTACATTGGCAAAGGACACAGACTGTCAAAGTAAAACAGGAAGCATGACACAGAGATACAGACTTGACACTGAGACATAGAAACATGACAGACTCTGGAACAGCGGGAACATGAAGCACAGAGACAAAAGTAACAAGACGTGGGACACAGGAAAGACATAAAGACAGAAAACTAAGACTAAGCATATAACACACAGAGAACAGAAACAGAACAGAAACCTAGAAACCAGGAACTGTAAATATAATACAAAACAGAAAACCATCATTCAAAGAGTATAACTTAACCCAAAAAACACAAACACTGGTTCACCAGACCCAGTGCCTTGACATTTACTATTAGTTCTTTGTGACTAATATTCTCCATAAAGTACCAACAACAGTACAAAAATAAACAATTGTAGCCTGCAGACAAGCGGTTCCATATACTGTTGATACTGCTAACATGTAGACATGGGTTTAAAAAGCTCCTACTAACTCCTACTAAACTCCGCCTACTAACCAACAGGGGCTAAAAAGAATCCTGCTAACGTGAACTACCGAAAGCCACCAAATGGTAAACAAAAAAAGTACTTTAAATGTTAAAAAGTAGAGAACTATTGTATATTAGCATCCTGGAGGCCTAGGGGTTGAAGGTATTGAGTAGCATCAACATTCAAGTCCAGATAGCCATCTTTGTTGTTTGTAATTACCAGTCTCCTTCCTCCCTCAGTTCCGTCCATCCATCTACTTGTCTAATAAAGGCCCAAAGTGCTTGAAAAATGACTGGTGGGCATTGAGTTTGAAAGATGCTTAGGAAGTGCCAATAAAATCTGCAATTTGTCCCATTATGGAAACCGTTAGAGCCAACAATAGCTTTGCTTTGACAACAGTCTAGATCAGCTTGAATGAAAGTACAACAGCAGCATATGCTGTTTCCACTTACTGTACACAGCATTAACTCATATTATGTAAGATCAACAAAATAAGCTAATGGCAGCAGATGTATTTTACCTTCCCACACCAAAGTCCAGCTTTGCTCTACTTTTACCTTTCCTTACTGTGGGGTTATGTAAGCAAGCTTCACTGAGGTTCAAAGGCCTTTGGAGACTTCAGGCCTTTAAGACTGAAAATCTCCTGCTGTGTGTTTCTCTGCTGCTGACTCAGCTCAGCGTGTTCTTGTTCGCCCTTAGTATTTTCAGATTTCCCAGGGCATGGTGTATAATGTATTAATGGGCACCAACTTTTTAGACACATGTGTACCATCCTCACTCCTTTCTACTCTTTAAGAATTAGTTTGTGTTCACCTGGTTTTATAAAGAATGCTGTATTATCATGGCTCTTGCTTTCCATCCCCCACCTCTTGTGCTTTACTTTGTAAATAATATCTGTATGGAACGACCATTACTTTCTTGTCAGTGTAGAGTTTGTAAAAAAGCAGATTTCTTCTTGTCTAGAACTGTATGAACGTTACATAACAGCAGCTCAGTTACAAGTTTGCTTCAAGCTAGGCAGCTAGAAAACCCGCAGCACACATGCGTAGCTGATAATGCTGGTAGATTCTGCAGGACAAAGAATGAAGCTCACATCTTCTCCTTGCCTGGTGTGCCAAGCAGCCTGTGAATGGCCGTGCAGGTCAGCCTGCATGACTGCTCATGTAATCGCTTTAAAAGCCAGTGACCCTGTGACTGTTTGAATAACCCCACATCCTGGCAGGGACATAACCACAGCAGCCACAAGGGAGGATTTTGGCAGGATTACCCACGTCCTTTCTCCACAGCAGTGAAGCCCTCAAATTGAGAAACCATTGGGTTACATTGGGTATTGGAGCATTTTCATCATTATCTATTGAGGGCAGGCAACCCTCCAGCATCCTGTTACACTTTCAAATGACTTTTTTCCCCTTTTGTGATGCCCAGAAAAGAGTTTTTGGTAGGCTCATCTCTGTGTCCCTGAAGCTGGAGTGGAGTGGCACAGGTGCCATTCTCCTTTCTCCCTCTGAGAAGAAGTTTATATGAGTATAAGTCATTCAAGAAGCTTGCACCTCAGCCATGTTTGCAATTCCAGGCAGTTATTACGAGATAATGTGACCAAACACACATCTAAAAGAATTGGAAGAGACATCAAATGTATTTCAGTTGTTAGTGGGACAATACAGGAAGACAGATAAAGAATCACCCCTCAAATATGATTAAAAAAAGGCTTTGATGATGAGCAGGTGACTTAGCCTGAAAATATGGTTTAAACCTTTTTCCCCTGCAGGTTATACTTGTATTAAATGTAGGAAAAGTTCCACTTCATTACAACCACATGAATGAATGCAATTGTAATTTGATTTACTTTAAGAAGAAAAAACAATATAGTTAATGAAACAGGGCTGGATGGGTAATCTACTGCACTTCTGGGACAATGAGTCAATGCAACGGCCCTACAAGCACAGACAGCAGCTCATTGGTTCATTTGGTTTAGAGCTGGCACTGACCATTACAACTGAAACTTGTTATGTTTATGAGTATATTGTCAGAAAGTTAGTTTTGGAGTGTAATTTAATGTAGCACTTGATAAATATAAATGATTCTTATAGGGTAGAACCTGGCGCTGTGAACTGCAACTGCCTGCAGCTTTAACGTCACAGTAGACGTAACCCTCACACTTTCTGAGGAGAGGTCGGGGAGTGTTGATGCTTGCAGCCAGCGCTGCCTCTGTGCCCTTTACCAGCTGTGCCACACCAAACCCATAAAGAGTGATTCAACAAGCATGGAAAGTCTGACCCTGAACATGCCTGTCTTCATGTCTTGGCACAGTTTTTACACCCTGTTCAGTAAAAAGAGAAGCAAACAATTAAAAAGTACACATTTAAACAAATAAATATGTTTATTTTCTTCACTTTTTCTTGTTGTGTTTTCATGTTACAGGAGGTTGGAAGTATAATTGGAAAGGTATGTATTTTCATACTCATTTTCATGATTATGGAAAGATTCTGATTCACTTTGATGTACAAATGTACTTTTTTTTCAGAAAGGAGAAACAGTAAAAAAGATGCGAGAAGAGGTGAGTTTGAATATAGAAAAAATTAGCAAAAATATTTATTACCCTCCCGCCCATTGCACCCTCCCCAGCAAGTCACTAAAGATCACAATGAAATACCAGGCGAAGTTAACTTTGTAATGCATGAGTCAAATTTGCTCAGGATCTGTTTGAATAATTAAGGTTTCTTATCACCGCCACTGAAAATGAAAAGTAGTTGCTGGTCTTCCAGAGTGGAGCGCGAATCAATATTTCTGAGGGCAACTGTCCAGAGAGGATTGTTACCATCACCGGACCAACGGACACCATCTTCAAGGCTTTTGCTATGATTGCCTACAAATTTGAAGAGGTATGATCAGTCTGTTCACAATCAAAATGTACTCATTTTGTATTTCAATTCACCTTTTGCTCCTGTGGTAGTTCCAGACATTCAGCTTTCTTTATGTACACACAGTTTTCCTGCAAGCGTGGGTTTCTCGCTTTGAGATAAAGATCTGTCTGCAAACACAATCTCAGTGTTTGTATTTAGATAAAACCAAGCCAGACTCATATACATACATATATACAGTACACCTGCAAAGGGCACCTGTATCACTGAACAGTATGAGGTGAATTTTCAGCTATCTTTCTGCTGATGTTGTCTTTGATGTGTCTCCTCTTGCTAGTGCTGTGTAAGTACTGTGACTGGAACTTGTAAGAGGAGACTGACTGCTGAGTTCTCGGTGATCTGTGTAAAATGTGCCGTGCCAATAGGCTGGGTGTTTACAGGAGGGTGCATTCAGCGAGCGGAGGAGATGAAAATACTCAAGGAAAATTTAAAACAAGTGTGTTTTTGCAGGTCATTTTGCACCACCTTTGAAGTCTGGAAATTTATTTGGACATTCATTACTGAGACAGTTAACATCACGAATGTCTCGGTGTCACATCAAGAAAACATTACCCTTACAAGATAAAATACTTGCTACTTTTGTTGTTGTTTTCCAGGACATAATCAATTCCATGAGCAACAGTCCAGCAACCAGCAAGCCTCCTGTCACCTTAAGGCTTGTTGTGCCAGCCAGCCAGTGTGGCTCCCTCATAGGGAAAGGAGGCTCCAAAATCAAAGAAATGAGAGAGGTGTGTGAAACATTTTTCTGAACGACCTAATTATGTTAATAATGTTTATCCTGTTTTTTAAAGACAAACAGAACATTTACAGACAAATAGTTTTATTTTACGAGCTTACATTCATACATACATTACATTCATGAGTAAATAAATATTAGATATTTGAAAATTAATGAATAGTTTAACTAAACTGTGTCATTTTTCCTAAATAATTAACTGTAGGCTTGTTTTTACTTGATTATGTGTTACTTAATAAATTATTAATGAAATATCTGGAACGTTCAGCAGCAGTTATGACCCTGCAGCCACAGGACATTTAGCGAGTGCAGTTTTTTTTTTTTTTTTTTAAATCAGGACAATATTTCAGGCCTTAATGCTAGAAAGCCTCAGAAGAGGAGATACAGTATGACAGGCAGCTAAGCAGGACTCAAAGTTTGGATGATGCCATCTTGCGGTATATACCTTCACAAGGCCATCATAGCACCATCTGCACAGTATGGCTATAAAAATTTGTTAAGACATGTCACTAAACCAGAAAATTGCCCACCCCCTGTTGCTGGTGCTTGAGGCAAAGTCAGTGCATTTTGTATTCTGGGTGGCAGGAACATTTATTTCAAAATTTGATGCGAAGCAGTCCGATAATTGTTGAGCTACTTCAGTCTGGATCAAAGTGTTGGACCGACCAAATACCACTGCTATCGCTAGAGCCACACTGCTAGTGTGTCTAAAAAATAAGTAAATAATAAATAAAATATCAACAAACCTTTAAAAATGCCAGGTGACAGTACAGGGAAGCATATGACATTTGCTGTTAACTCATTTGAATTGTCTGTGTGCTATACAGTTCCCTATGTACAAGCCAGACGTTTTGTGCAGGTCTAACTTTTAACTGTGTGTTTAATGGATTCTCTATTGCATTACAAAAACTGTCACGAGTCTTTAGATACAAAACTAATGTGATTTTAAACTCAGACGTCTTAATTGTGCTGTGGCTCGTCTGCTCTGTCTGAGCAGCAGGATTTTAATTACAGTCAACTGCCGTAGTGACACTCCTCAGTTTATCCACTGTCTGAAAAAACACTGTTTTAGCGCCTCTCCCTGCTTTTAAGCAAAATTTCTTCTGATTGGCTTCCTTAAAAATCAGGTGGGCGGGGCTTCTGTGCTCACAGCCAGGCTATTTTAGGGACTTCTGCTCGCTGAGACGTCTTACATATCAAAGAATGGAAAACACTGAAAAACTGTGAAGCCTGAGCTTACTTTGATCCAGTGATTGATACTCAGATTAGTTTATATATGACAAAAAAAGCTATTATAAAAGTTTGAACCATTTTATGTATTTTACAGTTTTGGAAGTGCAAGTGTCATTAATTCACAGTCAGTATCATGAACACTAGCATTTAATAGCATATCAAAGCTACATTCCCAGTCATGATTTTATAGGTGGGTAGATTACAGCTGTTGTACATAAAGTTATCTCTGTACAGATTTGTGTTAGAAATAATTTGTGGAGAGAGATGTAAATTTTAACATCCAATTATCCAAAAATAGCAATTTTTTTGGCAGTGGTTTTAAAAGTGGTGCAATTAGAGATAATTATGAATAGCTGGTGGACACTAATGGTGGAGCAGTGCATCCAAAAAGTCTCCAAAATGCGTCAGCTGTAGTCTATGCTTGTTTCCCAGTGACGTAGCAGACACTATACAGTGGCTGAATGAGTGAGTGGGTGAAGTGTGGGAGGATGCATCATTATTGTCTTTTTGATGGAAGCTGAAAAAAAGAAGACGTGGAGACAAAATACAGCCATGAAGGCAACATGTTTTGACCCCAGGTGGATATGTGGCAATTGAAGGAAATAGTAAAGGACAAACTAAACATCCAAATTGCCATGGTGCTCTTATAGAGGCTGAAACGGAGTCTATCATATAGCCTGCACCTTGAGTACTTGAAGTACCTTTCAATTTTAATTTCCCTGCCAAAGTAAGTGCCTGTACTCTTGAGAGAAATGCAAAGCACAGCCTGAATGTGTTACAAATGAATTTCTTTCAACATCATCAAGCTCCTCAGAGTCCCTTCCTCTGCTCCAGTCCACAGGGGCCCAGGTCCAGGTAGCAGGCGACATGCTGCCCAACTCCACAGAACGTGCAGTGACAATCTCTGGGACCCCAGAAGCCATCATCCAGTGTGTCAGACAGATCTGTGTGGTTATGCTGGAGGTAAAGTATGTACAGATTTAGCAAGTGCCAATATGACTTACTATACAGTCTCAGAGAAATGTATTGAACAGACAGAGTGTGTGTCGAATTGCACTTCTGGCTAGACCTATAGCGTGCCTCTTTAAGAATTTATATTTAGTGCTTGTGCTCGTAAAGCACATTTTCTAAGAAATTGATTTTTGAATGGTCAGAACCACCTGGCAATTGTTGTCCATAAATGTCAACTTGACAGGCAACCGGCTCGTGCTATTAAGGTGCCAAGAAGGGTCTACATGCGTACATTTTCTATTATGCTGAAAGTGAGAAATTGTTTGCAGCATAGCAAAACAGACTGCAATTTAAATCATTCTGATGCAATTTAGAGGGAGAAATCTGTAATTATCGATCATTTTTGTGCATTAGTATCCAACTGAACTGTCACGGAAAGAGTAACACCATTACTTTGTCTGGATATTGTATCTGAAGTGGATACTCCTGCTGCTGCAGCACAGCAGCTACAGTGGAAATTTGATTAAGCCTTTTCCCCCGTCTTGAATAGTCTTGTTGCTGATGCACGGCATTAATCAATAACTTGGTGTCATTATAGTAAGTTCGCAAACTGGAAATCCCCTTCCTTCTCATTCCTCGTGGCTCAGAAAAAATAAGGTGATGCATTTACACAGCAGTGCATGGAGACTAAAGACATTTTCTTTGTGAAAACTATAACGTTTCTCTCAGCAAGACACTTTATTGCCTCAGAATAGTTCCTCTGCTTTTCTGCAGTAAAGCACTTTGGAAAATATGATTATATATGTGAATTGATAAGTGGGTGGATGCTATCCCGCTTCATATGCATTACACTGCACACAGTGATACACCAAGTCAAAAAATATTACAGTATTTTAAAGAATTGTTCACTCTCTGTTTTTTCTTTTCTAGGTTTTATTAACAAAAAAAAAAAGGAGCACATCAGTACCATTAAATATACACATTAAATAAGAAGCTATTTTATGTGTATATTTAGCTAGTGTATCTTAGCATAACAACCATTTAGCTAGTGTATCTTAGCATAACAACTCTAAAGACAGGGAACAAAAGCTAAAAAGAGGTAACAAAACAGAAACTAGCATCACCTTGTAGCTACTTTTGCTAAAATAATGGAGTTTACTTGCTATATGTCGGACTAGGCTTTGGGAAAATTTCCTTGGTACAATAATGAACTGATTTTAATATTTTCACTTAGCATGCTCTGTTACCTTCAGACAAATTGTGGCAAGCATCCTGCTCAGCTAATTGGCATCTTTAGCTTTATAATTTGCTCATCTTTAAACTAGTTTCCGTTCATTGTTGAGTAAAAAAAAAGTAAAACGATTCTTGTGCAGATGTGAGTTTGACGCACTTACATTTGCAATTATCTTGCTTTAGACTAACTCTGACTTTTGTTTTTCCTAGTCCCCACCAAAAGGTGCCACTATCCCTTACCGCCCAAAGCCCACCTCCACCCCTGTCATTTTTTCTGGTGGCCAGGTAAGTGCTGAACTAGCTTTAGCTTGTTAGTTTGTGCCTACAGCCAACTTGAGGCTTTTGCTGCAGCATCAGCATCACTGCCTCTTTAGTGCAAGCTTCTGTTAACTTTTATTCGCACACTTGCAATTTCTGCAACTCTGTCGCCTAAAAATTAATTTTATATAAGACTAAACTATATTATTTAGCAGATTTAGGTGCAGCATATTAGCTGGTTGTATCGTATTTTTTAAATGACATTTAGAAACTTGTAAGGATGTGGTTGGGGTGAATGACTGATGTACAAATCGTTCAATTTTCACGTTTTAGGCTGGAATAAATGGAAAGCAGTAGATGAGAGAGCACTTCTTAAATGTAATTAAACCTACTGTGTCATAAGACACAATGAAGTACTTTTATATTAATCAACTACTACTGTGTGAAACTACCTAATAATTGTTCCTTTTGCATAGAAAAGAGAGAAATTGGTTCTGACAAGGATGATTGTCACAAAAATTACAGCTTTAGTTGTTTTATATTGGGGGAGTGGCTTCAGTAAAAATAGAAGTTTTATTCCTGTAGTAATTTCTATCTGGTTGTTTGGCTTTTGTAGCAGTAGGAACCTCTCTGTCAGAACTAGCACTGTTACCATGAAATGAATGTGGCTTATATTTGACTGACTTATATTTAAACGATCTTGCATTTGTGCAAATGATAAATGCTCAATTTTATTAGTTTGATTAGGTGCACCTAGCTGGTACCCAGTTGGACCACTTGTTGGTGTCAGAACTGCCTTATTTAATGTCTTGGATTCAACAAGGTTACTGGAGACATTCCTCAGAGATTTTGGTCGACATTGACACGATAGCATCAATTATTGCAGATTCTTCTCCAACACATCCATGATGTGAACCTCCTGTTCCATCACACCCCACATGTGCTCAATTGCATCGTGACTGTGGATGTCAATTGCGTAGTCAATTCACTGACAAATTCAAAAAACATTTTGAGTTGGCTTGAGTTTTATCACATGGTGTGTTATCCTGCTGAAAGCAGGCTGGGGTGTTTAGAATCAGAATCAGAAAGGGTTTTATTGCCAAATGTTGAGCAGGTTTACAACATTAGGAAATTGCTGCCGTACTTAGTGCAAACATGCTGTCATATAACGCTTAAATAGACATAAAAATAAGAATTAAAACAAGCCTTACTGGCTACTAAGGGGCCTAAAGTGTGCCAGAAATGTCCTCCGCACCATTATACCACGAACAGCAAAAGAAGTGTTGATACAGTGCAGGATGGAACCATGTTTCCATTTTGCTAATCTCAAATTCTGACCCCACCAACTGAAAGTCAAAGCAGAAATCTGGACTTGTTGAGCCCAACAATGTTTTTCCAATCTTATGTTGTTCAGTTTTGATAAATCTATGTGAACTGTAGCCTCGGCTTCTTGTTTTTTAGTTGACAGGAATGGGACGCTGTCTGCTGCTGTAACCCATCTGCTTTAAGGTTCATGCTATGTATTCAGAGATGATCCTCTCCATACCTTGGTTGTTACAAGTAGTCATTTAAGCTACTGTGACTTTACTGTTAACTTTAAAATAATCTGGCCAGTCTTTTCTCCTCCATTTTCACTCATCTAACTGCTGCTCTCTGGATACTTTCTCTTTTTTGGACTCTGGAAACCCTTAGAGATAGTTCTGTGGGAAAGCCCTAGCCAATCAGCAGTTTCTGAAATACTCAGACCAGCCTGCTTGGCACCAACAACCATTCCACATTCAGATTCACTAGTCTTGACCATGTCTACATGCCTAAGTGCATTGAGTTGTTGCCATGTGAATTTTCCGATTTAATGTATGTATTAACAAGCAGCTGGTGTACCTAACAGGTGTACCTAAAAAAAGTGGCTGGTGAGTGCATTTTGGCTGGACAGTCATTGTTGTTTGAGTGCACCGGATAGTGAAAGAGGGAAGCAGGGACGGTAGCAGAACCATAATGTGTGAATCAGTAACAATGGCATTAATGTCAACAAGAATGCTGGGTGCATACTAATGTCTGTCCAGCCATATCCATAAGTTAATTGCAGATTTGGACTAAAAGCTGTTGAATGGATTTGAAAACTTAGCAAACAAGAGATACGCTGGAGGAACAGAGCACATAAGAACTTGTAATGACTCCAATTTTCCTTTTGTCTGGGAATAATCATCATCACTGGGTGTTAAATGGAAAAAAAACCCCCCACATCTGAAGCCTTTAGAAAACAACTTACACGGGTCTGATTTAGAAAAAAACGAAACAAAACAAAAAAACATGCACAGACAGAAATGCAAAAACATCTGTCCAAAATAAGGTAATTCAGTTGACTAATATGCTATGTTTAACGTTAGCATATACATACACAGTCTAGACTGGGATTTGAATGATTACTCACCTGAGACCGAGGCAGCTAGTTTGTTTATACAGTTGAATCCATGAATTAAAGATGAAACAGGAGAACCAAAAATGAGGAGTCATAAAGCAGCACTAAGTTGCATTGGCAGCCATCAGCAAATGCGCTTTATGGACATTATGAAACATTTTCTGCCAGTCATCGGATATATTTTATTGTATTTTTGGACTTCCAAGACTTGGATGTCATTGCACTTCATCTACATATAATAAGCCTTTTCTGATACTGCTTTGAATATGCTAACACTTAAGTAGATCATCAATTAATGTTAGTTAATGTCATTGCTAATGATGCAGAAGATTAAGTGAATCATCACTTTAATGTCATTACCACTAAATGGTAAATAAATGGTAAATGGCCTGTATTTGTATAGCGCTTTTACTAGTCCCGCCTAGGGACCCCAAAGCGCTTTACACACCCAGTCATCCACCCATTCACTCTCACATTCACACACTGGTGGAGGCAAGCTACAGTTGTAGCCACAGCTGCCCTGGGGCAGACTGACAGAAGTGAGGTTGCCATATCGCGCCATTGGCCCTTCTGGCCAACATCAGTAGGCGGTAGGTGAAGTGTGTTGCCCAAGGACACAACGACCGAGACTGTCCGAGCCGGGGCTTGAACCGGCAACCTTCCGGTTACAAGGCGAACTCCCACTTCGCCCCACTAGAAACACATACCAAAATTTATAATCAGTTTTATATGTAATATATACATTATATATAGTACATAGACACATAATAAGGAAAAGGAATATTCAGTTGTGGTCAGAGGTTTACATATATTCATCCTGGGCATGAAGGTCAAAGTTATCTTGTGTTTTTCATGATTTTTTTTTAACTGTTTTTCATCCATTGTGGAATGATTGCACAGTATACAACTTTAATGACGTTTTAATTGAATGTAAGTTTGAAACAGGGTCAAAAATATTTACACTGGGTCAAATATATAACTACACCACTAATATTTGGTTAAATATTAGTGGAAGTTGCACATCAGCTAGACACTTTTGGAAGCCATGAGCAAGTTTCTGACATAATGTTAAACTGAGGTAACGTTTAAGGTGAAGGTAGTCCTCCTTTATTATTTCATCCAGTTTTTGGAATGCACCACTACCAAAAGTAGAAAAACTGTTCCAGAGCATGATCCCATCATAGATTTGAAAGCCTCACCTTTACTCCTCCAAACATAAAACTTTTCTCCAGATGGTATTTGACTTACCCATATGGGTTCAATTGAGCTTAAATGTGTTGGTTTTTGAGCAGGGGATTGTTGCTTGGTCAGCTTGGAACATCCTTGATCTTGGAATCTGTAGGTCTTTAAGGACTGGCTTTAAAAGACCTTCACCTGTCAATCAAATCATTTTTATTCTGGCAAAAAGAAACTATGAGTTGTAGGCAGCAACTCATTAACAAGTTAAAAGGCATTGTAGAACCACTTATTAAAAGATTTAAGTGAGTGTAGGTATAAATTAAAGCTTGTACATAAACTTTTGACCCTGTGTGATCGAAGGAAAATCGACAATAAATTCAAGCTTGTGCATGCAATTCTTGTATTTTTAAAGTAATTAAAGATGTATGCGGTACAATCATTCCACTCCGGAAAAAAGAACACTTCAAAGAATTGATTAAAGCCCAAAGTGATGATGACGTTCATGCCCAAGATGAGTGTTTGTAAGTGACTGAAAGGCTTTTTGAAAGTGTTTGAAAGTGTACAAGCTGATTTGTTCTTTATTTGATTTTTTCCCACTCTGATACTGAAGTCTGATTTTTCTTCTATGTTTTACCTTTCCAGGCCTACACAATTCAGGGACAGTACGCCATACCACACCCAGATGTAAGTTCTTAGTCTCTTTTTAAAAATTTAATTTTGAAACAAACCTGCGTTGTTTCGTATATAAAGAGCAGACATTTGATTAGATGCACACATCAGCTCTTATGAGATAAGCTATAAAGCCCTTCCACTTTCAGAACCACTGGCTGTCTATAGTTTAAGGTTTTATTGTGGCTGAACTACCAGAAAGATCTGGTCGATAACAAGCCAGTGGCTCCTGGTGTTAACGACCAAGGCAAAGACAGTAATGGCAGTTTTGATGTAGACAGCTCTTTAATTCCAGTGGACCATATAGTCTCCATTAATAATCTGCCTTCATCTGTCCTTGTCGTAAGAGCATCTCAAGAGCTACCTTGTGTCAGATCCACTAATTCAAAGTTGGGCAATGATTGATGCCAGTGGAGGTGGTGGTTGACGGTACAATCACTCAAGTACGGGCCTGACACCCTCTTCCTCCCTCATTAAAACTCCTCTTAAAAGGAGAGGAAGCCTTTAAAGTATCGGCCTTCCCTTATTCCTGATGGAAATGATATACAGCAGCGGATGGACATCCTGTGACCATACTGGCTGGGAGAGCAGGTGCTCTTGCAGTCATATGGGTTCTCTGAGTGTGAGTCAAAACTGCCATTTAGAAAGACATGTGGTAATTAAGAGGGCAATAAAAATTATTTCCTGCAGTTAATGTTAATGTGCTCACCAGTGGGTCCACATTTTCAAAACCACTATGCTAAAATGATAAAGAAACAGGCAGAACAGAAAGGAAAATATCAAATTATCTAATAGAGTCCATCTCCACGACAGACAATCATCCTCTCTCTGTATCTCTTTTTCTCTTACTTTTTATCCTCCACCACCCCGTGCCATGGCCTCCTTTTCCTCACCGTTTCTTCACTCTAGTTTTGGTTGGCTTCATTTCTTGGTGTGACCTGTGTAACAGTAACCTCTTAGTTCTACTTTCCCTCCTAACCCTTCAGCAGTTGACCAAGCTCCACCAGTTGGCTATGCAGCAAACCCCCTTTACCCCTCTCGGACAGACCACCCCTGCTTTCCCTGGTACGTACCCACGAGGCCCGATAGATACTTCCTTCTCTTTGCATCCAGAGAAACATTTTTCTCTTTCCCTACCTTGCACCCTATCTCTATTTTGGCACAGCATGTCTTGGCCCCTGTAGTTTCTATCTTTCTTTGATTTGTCCATATATGTTTTTTTTTCTTGGATATGTCTGATATTTTGCCACTGAAAGGTAAAAAAATGCCTTCGGGCTTCACTTTAAAATGATGTATTCCAAACTGCATTATCTCTTGGAAACAGGGCAAATTGTTTATGCTGTTGACTTTCCATTAAGGAGGGAGACTCTAATGCCACAGGCCCGATTCTACAATAATAATTGTGCCTCTAGCTCTTTTATAGCTCTTGGTGTTATAGCCTATGTGCATCGCAACCTCTGTATCTGTGTAGTTGATCAAATGAAGGTCTCGTGAGTACTATTTTATCCAAAAGCCTTAGCTATAATGAATGCAGAAATGCAAACTTAGCATTTTGAGATCAAAAAAGGTCACCTATGAGATTTATGTGGATTCAAGGCTTTCGGGAGTAGTCCGGGTGGATAAGAAACATCTGTAGTTCACCTCTGTGGAATGCATATTTCAGTCTAGCAAGGTTGTAGGTTATTGGTTTTATTTTATTTTATTTTTTCAAATTCTAACTTGTTGGGAAAATAAATAAACAGGACGGCAAAACTCTTGAAATTGAGTGTAACTTGTGAGACAAGTATGCTGGGCTGAGATAAAACAGAATATCAGGATATTTTATGAGGCCCGTTGACCCAAAGCACAGGGAGAACATGCAGACGCCACGCAAAAAGGCCATGTGCTGGTTTGTTGCAGTTTCAACACCAAAACACTAGTTGGTGGTGGAGTTTCTCTCTTTGACCTAGCGGCGAAAGAAGACGTGGACAGTACCGTGAAACAACAGTACTGAATGGGCTAATCACATTCATTGTGTTGAGTCAACGTTGCATTTCTTGTGAGATGCATGTCAAGTTATGGTGAAGGGTTTCACAAAGGTTTGGAGTTATGATTAATCACACTTAAGCCACCATGCTACTTTTATTCCATTTATATGCACATATCAAGTTCTGGATTTTTTGACAACTCAAATAACGTTGTCTCCCCTCATCGTCTAATCTCAAAAAGTGAAATAAACCTAATGGGTGAAACAGAGAGCAAAGGAGTCAAGCTAGTCAGACTGTAAATAACAAAACAATGATGTAAGAAACCAATCACACGGCTGATATACCGGAACAGCATTAGTAAATAAGCAGCTATAACCTGATTTCCATTATATGCTGTTTGACTTATAGGTGCATTCGATTCACACTTCTACTGATTCCTCGTGTGTTTTACGTAGGGTCATCTATCCCATGGTGGTTGTTAGATTTTATTTCATGGCAGCTGTATATCTTTTAATTTTGTTACCTGAGCAGCCACACAGCGTTCTCTCTCTTTTTCTTTTTTTAACCCTTACTGTGCCTGTCTGCATAGCTGTACATGGAATGAGTAACTGATTAAACAAAGTTCATGATCCCCCTTCTGAATGTGTTTCCTTTTCTCTCCAAGCAGGAAATTTAATTTAAGATTTTGCTGTGTAATTTGGGAAATATGTTTTTAATTTCTTTCACTTAATAAATATAAATTAAATAATCAACAGCAGCTAAAAAAAAAATTCTAGTGGCTGCACTTTACTAGGCATTACTCGTAGTGCCTTGATTAATATAAAGCCAGAAAAAACAGGGTAGTTTATTTTAACTCAGCTGACCTGCTGCTAGGTGGATGTGCTACCTTTGATAAAAAAAAAAGAAAAAGTTCCTTTTAGAGATGAACTCTGCTAAAGTATTGAAATTGCAATGTCTTTTCTTATAATGTCCGCGGTGCAGGTTTGGATGCCAGTCCACCAGCCAGCACCCATGAACTCACCATTCCTAATGATGTAAGTAATGCTGGAAAGGTTTCACGAGACATCAATTTCAAGAATACAGTCATGTATTGCTGTTTCCGCCAGATGAAATTGCAAAAATCTCCAATTTGGTCTCATCTGTTCTAATGAAACTGTTCCAAAAGTCTTGTGGTTTGTTCAGATGTAACTTTTCAAACCTATGGAAACTTTTTTTTTTATAATAATATATATGTTTAAATATATTATGTAGGGGATTTTTTATAAGCCGGAGAGATAAATTGATCTAACTATTTTATGTAAATTTAATAGAAAGGATTACTGTCTATTTGTAAATATATAGAAATAATGATTGCACTGAGATGCCATCTTTTTAAAAATGTAAGTGTTATAAAGAAGAAATGATTGTCATTACCAGCCGTGAAGCCTTGTTCAGATTCAAAGACTTTTGCTTTTTCCCCACAGTTAATAGGGTGCATTATTGGACGCCAGGGCACCAAAATAAATGAGATTCGACAGATGTCTGGGGCGCAGATCAAAATTGCAAATGCCATGGAGGGCTCATCAGAGCGTCAGATTACCATCACAGGGACCCCCGCTAACATCAGCCTGGCCCAGTATCTCATCAATGCCAGGTAACCTTTCAACTCTGCTGGGCTCAAGCACAACATTAAAGATAAAAGTAACATCTGAATGAGCATGCTCATAGTGAAGATCCAAGAAAGCTTCTCTCTCTGATTGGGCTTTTTGGAATAAAAGGAGGTCGCTGACAAGTTTACTTTTGACACTGAGACTTTGATGAGACTCTAGAAAATGCAAAAAAAAAAATCTGTCAGATTTACACAAGCAACAGATAAGCCCATGAATAATGTGAGCCATGCTGGGTCCCCCCCTATTTCCCTTTGTTTGTTCCTTTTGACTTTTGTTCTTTACATCCAACCAAGTGTAGACATTAAAATGCAGTAAGTTTCTGGGAGAACACTCTTTGCAAGTAAGTGTCTCATGGGAGCAAGGCCAACTACTGGAACGAGTAAGCTGTGCCTTTGAACAGAATCTGCAGATTAGTAAATTGGATGATCAATAAATGAATCATCAAATGTTCAATGCTTACTTCAGTTCACAAAGTTGGCTGACACAAGAAGGTATACATTCTCTGCGAGCTTAATTTAGAGATATAACTGCTGTAAGACTGTGTTTTTGCACATAAGCTGTCAGTGTAATTAAATAAAAAGAAAATGACTCCAAGACAGTTACATCTAAATCCCATGCAGGACTAAAGAGCAGTGGCTGTGTAGTAAGATAGTATACATACCAGTAGATAGTGTGAAACAGTTTTTAAGTTTTCTTGGCATGCTCCACTACCTCTGTTTCTCCTCTATCCAGCGAAACCTAATTCATTATCACCAGTGAAAATAAATGTAAAATCCGCAGCTCTGAGAAAACAGAACAGCACTGATGTCCACAGGCTACCTGCACCTCAAAGTCATATGTTATCAGCATTAGTGCAGGGGAACCCACATGCTCAACACAAAGCGATTTTTTGTTTTTGACTTCTAAAGGGGATTTTAGAGAACAGCCCACAAAGAAACTAATGGCTACTGCTTTCCCGCAATTCCAATGGCAGGTTCAGGGACGTGGCCGCCATGTGGAATGACCCTTCATCCATGACAACATCCTGAAGTCGCCACAAATCTGGTTCTGTTTTCAGAAGCTAACATCAAAACCACAACTTCACGATAAACCTCTATGTGTTATCCTGTGGGACTTTTGCTTTGCTAGTTGTGCATATAACTTCAGCTCTAGCCTGTAAGAGGCCTGTATTGACACCGGGGTCTGTTTAACAATCGATGTAGCCAGTGTATAGATTAAAAAAAATAGTTTTTACTTTGGAAAATATGCTTATTCACTGTTTTTTGCAGAAATGTTGACAAGAAAATTAATTACAATTTCTGTGTCTTAAATGGGAAGCAGCTGTTATGTAAAGGAAACAAATCCACCCAGAAACACATCTAAAAGCGAGTGACTCATTAGCTAATCAAGGCTATTAATGGCAAGCTGTTGTCGTGGATTTTTCCCTAGACTTTACAGGTAAAACCCAGAAACACAGATACTAGTGCTAATTAGTGCTAAGCAACAAACAAAGATTTATTTTGTTGAATTTCAAAAACTAATATTTGGAGTCAACTTTTTTCGATGGTCTGTCAGTACAATCAAACATGTCTAAACACACGTGAGGTATCTGCATTAAAAATCCTTCAAAAGGAACCAAAAACCAACATGGATGAGAGGTCCATTTCGGCGACTTGAACCACCACTTGTACCACCTCCATCCATCTTATCAGATCAGTCAGTTCCATCGGCATTTGGACCTCGCCTTGCTTATATATTGTCACAGTTTTTTATCCTAATTTACACTGACAATGTTGTGAAATAAATATATATTAATGAGAGAATACTTTTACTTTCTCTCTCTTCTCTTTTTAAAATTTCTTTAACCTTTTCATGCATGAATCATGACAACCTTAATCAGTATTTTTTTCTCAAGTATTTTTATTCATCTTTAGGCATGAAAAAAGAATTTTAAATTTCTTTTTTTTGAGATTAGATGAGATGAGATGAAACTTTATTAATCCCTCGGGTGGGTTCTTCTGGGAAATTCAGTTTCCAGTAGCACAGCACCGACAGAAGTTGCATGTTACAGATACAATAAAGGGGAATGAGAGTAAGGATAAAAGCATAAATATACCATATATACACATATACACATATATAAATACAGAATATATAATATGGAATACCAGTGGTAACAATAACATGTACTTTTCAAAGATTTTTCTTACATGTCCACTTAGGTGGACAACATCACCTTTGGTGTGGGTGGCAGGGTATGGAGTCACACATCAGTGTCCAATGTAGTGGTTTATGTGCAAGTATACCATCAACACTGACACAAATACAAGAAAACAGCCCTTTCACGCATAGTGGTCACTACAGTGGACAGTTATTTAAAGGCTGAGACTGGATACTTTATTCTTTAAAAATTTGGAGTTGAGCACTGTTACTTTGTACCTTGGTCAGAACAGTCGTGCCACTACACTGCATGAATTATGGCCAAATGCAGTTTAAATTGAGTATATAGCCCTCCTATACAGGGGTTCAGGAGGGAGAAAATTGTTTTGTGCCAAGCTGTAAACATGTTTACATGCTCTAGATTTGAGCATTTCAACATCTGAGTCTATGAAACTGAGTTTTGGAGTTAGAAATCCAGCTTTTAGAGCGAGCCTGAGGTTGTTTTTTTCATCATTTTTTGTCACTTCAAAGTTGACTTCATATTGAAACTCTGGAGGTCGACGCTTGGTATCAAGCTTAAAGCAACATTTGATTCAGATGGATACTTTGGTCTCTGGTGATTGGTTACAGGGAAATCAAATCCCCACTTCTCTTCAGACCAAAGATGAAAAAAAGAGTAATTTACAGTTTGCTAATTACAAAGAAGCTTTACTTTACATGTCTAAATAGGTAGATTATGTTAGCTTCCAGCAGAGCCAGGTAACTTGTGTTCACCTGTCCTCCCTTCCTCCAGCTTCACATTTAAAGAACCCACATCAGAATACCATTGATCTTCTCATTTTACTTCCTGCAATGCAGCGAATAAGCATATTGTCCCCAAAAAAGAAGCAAACAGCTTCTTCAACTATTTATTTAGCATGCCTCATTTCAAGAATATCGTGTTTCTTTTTGGTATCGTTATATAAATTTGCCTATAAAGTCCTCTTGTGTCATTGTCTACAAGGAGTAAAAATAATATTTAAAAAAAAAGGGAAAATAAAAAAATAAAGTAAAAAAAAAAGGCAGGAAACGTGAGTGCTACTGAGCAATGCTGTTAGTAAGAAGAGTGATGTGATGCCTCTGTAATGCAACTCACTATTTCATAACACCGTTTTTCTTTTAATGTTTTTATGTTTTTTTGTGTGGTTTTGTTTTTTTTAGTCCACTGCATGGCTTCATGAGAGGCTTTAGTACTGCATGGTTATGTATCCACATCTGTTTTATGTGAATGGGTGCAATGAGAATATGGTGTCAAGTCTCTGTGAAGAAAATGCACCAAGCAAGAACATTCAAGCACAAAGGCAACCATTGCAGCATAACTTTCACTGCCAAGCGAAAGTTCTTCTTTCACAGTTGTTTTATTTTCTGTCTACCCCCGCCCCCCTCCCCCCTCCTCCCCCTTCTTCCCTGTACTGTTTTAGGCTGACGTCTGAAGTCACTGGAATGGGCACACTCTAGTTTCAACCCATCTTTCCTCAGTGCATCACATGACCCTTGAGCGAATGAATGGCATTGTACCTAATTTATTGGTTTCTCTGTGTTTGGTATTTTTTAAGTGACTTTAACTTTGATTATTTATAGTATATAGTGTAAACATGTGTATCTGCACTGTTGCTAGGACTCCTCACACCTCGTTTTACGTTTTTGAAAGGTTTTACTCCACTCTAGCATCTTCCATGCCATCTCATGCACTACATCACTGTGTCGTATTTCGCATTTTATAAGACATCACCATACTCGTTCTTTTGTAATGCAGGCACCTGAAAGTAAACACAAAGTAAACCTAAGTATTGGTTTAACAATTTACAATGAGGTTGTCCCTCCTCCAGCCCCACATCCTTTTACACTGACCCATTTTTTAGACTGCTAGCTGGGACAATACATTAATCAACACAAAAGTTCAGCAGCTATATCATTTACTTTATTCCAAATCATTTCACACTGATTTCATGATTGATGAAATTAGTGCTCTACTTTGTGCCTGTAGACATTTGCCTGTTCGTCCTAGCATTGTATGTACACTATAGAATGATCTGCATGACGCACAAACCAGACTACATTTCACATTCATTTTAAAACCAAACAGGTGGAACCAAACGGAAATGGAAGAGTGAAAGGGATGGGTGTATCACTCTGACTCCAGTCTGAAATGACCGAGGGTGTGAGCCAGAACAAAAAAAAAAAAAAAAAAGGAAACCGTGCTAATGCATAAATATTAGCCTTTCTGAGTTTCTCGTGAGACCTGACAGAAAGCTGGGATAGAAAAATGAAAATATATCAAGGAAATGACTGGAGCAACAAGTGAAATTCAAATGCATGCGATGAATAAAGCCCTTTTTATTCACCTATACTCCACCACCATATTTACATTATTCATGTCGTCATGTCATAGCTACTGTGTACAAGCAGCATGGGCCATATGGAGCGATTTCAGAATTGTCTAGTGTATATTTGCGCTCACATGTAGCTCATGTAAAGATTTCATTGTAAATCACAAGAGCTGAAAAGCTCATGGGTAGTGTCCTTGAAGACACTTGTTACAAAGTGGTAGGAAGCAAGCCATTTTAGAAGCAGAAAGTGTAGAGTATTACTGGTAAGCATGCATGAAACGTTGGGATATCGAAAACACTGAAAGCATATTTTTCAATTTAAGTATTTACACATGATTCAGTTGATAGCCTTGCTTACATACACGTATGTATAACTCTCTGCAGCTGCCATCTAATACAGAGAGTACTGTGGGTGACTGTACTGATTTTATGGTATGTGTTCACAGGGGCGTTTCTGGAAGTAAGCAGCTGCACTCAGAACTTGCCACTAGGTAGTGTCAGTGTCCATATGAACATCTGACAATCTCCTACTGGATTTTAATTATGACCCATATGCCAGCTTGCTTAATTTGACCAACATTATAGAAACAGTGGGACCCAAGACATAGGCCAAGTATATCATATATTTAGTTTCGCACCAGTTCTTTCTGTTGAAAGGTAAACACAGGATAGTAGAAAATAGCCACAACAATCTGAAAAATTGCTATAAGCAAGCACTTAGTGCTGGTGGGGAGGAAAAACTCCCTTTTTGAAAGGAGGAAACCTCAGATCCAAACTTATGGAGGGGCAGTCATCAGCAATTATTATTTGACAATGATTATGAATTCTGGCATGAGTTTCCAGGGCTGATGAGTCATGCCACTGTGCCGTTATATGTATAAGTGCATCCCTACACATTGGGTCCAATTACTCCAACAAAATGTCTACAGTGTTTCCATTACTCCCACCTACAATATCTTTTGACTGGTATGACACATCACAGCACATCAGGCTAAAATATTTTTCAGAATAGAAATACTTTCAGCTGCATACATGATCGCTGGTGGTAATAAAGATATGCTTAATTGTTGTTAGGATGATGAAGAGGACCTGGCCCAAAAGGTTTGAGAATCCAAGGTCTGGTAGCATCAATGGGAATATTGATGCTACCAGAAATGAAAGATCCTGTGAACATGTACCATTATCTCTAAATGGACACACAACTTTTGGCCCTGTTGCTCAATCTGAAGCTGAATGTACTTCAAATATGTGTTTTTAACTAATATTTACATGTCACACTGGGCTATAGTAATTACACGGGTATATTTTCAATCAGGTGCATCAAAGCTAAATGATGTAAACAATTATTTAGCAAACGTTTTCGAACGTTACAAGGTTAAGAAGGTCACCCTCAAATGAAGTCGGTTTCAAATGATGTATTAAATAATTACCATATTATTACACTAGATACATACAATATTACATGCTGAAATTATTTTTCATTATGGTAAATAAAAAATGTAAGCCTAAATGTTCCTGTATTTTCTGCAAGAAAAAAATTTATTTAGCAAGTGCAGCGCTTGTTTCAGCTTGTGTAGGCTATAAGATCAAAACTAGGGGATACCTTCATGTGTCATGTGACTGAAGATTGTTTTGGGGGGATATTTTTACCTTTTTTGATAGCTGAGGTAGATATAGGCAAGAAATGCTGAAAAAGATAGCAGGACGTGCAACAATTACATTTTTTTCTCAATCCTACTCTTTCAAAAATTCTGACTATATTACAATAATTACACAATTTACTTACAAAGTGTTCATACATGTATGCATAAATCTTATATGAACTATTGGTCGGGCCATTACAAATTTGGCCCAGGTCCTGAGTATTTGGATAGAATGGATTATATATGGGTTATTACTTTTGAGTATAGAGTCAGTGATATTGTTTTGTTACATTTCACATCTTTACACACTTACATTGTGAATGTATCTCTCTACATTGTACATTATCACTCATCTGGCTGCATTCAGATGAACAAATGGAGCACTCACTGATTGAAGGCTGATGCGTTTTAAACATTGTGTTCATGTAAAACTGTTCTAACTGTAATTACTTGAGCAGAGTGTGTAAAAATTGTTCACATTACTATGAGATTTTGATATCAGGTATATAGCTGCCTGTTGTCAAAAAAGACTTGCAGAAATATTTTGCACTAGCACTAAAAAGACCAATGCAGCAGATGTTACAGACCACACAATTTCTAAAATATTACATGGCAACCATCTGCCTCAAATGTTCAACAAAACAAAAGAAGCTAATGTGAACAGTTTATGTGGCACACGGAGGCTAACCACCTATTCCACTTCTCTATAATCTAGCCATTAATGTGTTTATTTTTTCATGTTAATTGCACAATAATGGTTGTGCTTGTAGGTTCAGGGTATCTGCTGGTTGTGTGCACAGAGGTCAACCAAGATGCAGCCCCTTACAACTTTGCAAACAACTCAGTTGCCTTTTTGATTGCCATACTTTTCTCATTTATGCTCATGGCATCATTCATGTTCTCTTCACCCTAAAATGCTCTGTATGTCGTCCACCTATTGTTTTGTTGCTTTTGTTGATAAACCGATTCAACACCTTTTTTTCTGTGCTAGAGCAGCAAAAAGTTAAAGGTTAGCACTGAGGTAATATATGATGTACGTAGTTTGGTGCTGTTTGAGGAAATGTGTCAGATCATGTTTAAAGTTGATCATTTGCACCATGAAGGTCAGTATTGGATCTATTATTTGTTGGGGTTGATTCTGAAATGTTTTGTAAAAAGATGATAATAAAGTTTGTGTTTTTTTCCCTTGACGTCCGTCTAATTTGTATTTCAGAAAGTCCATTTCAGTCAAACATCCATCACTCACATAGATATGGATACACACAGGCAGAACTCCATTGCAGTTAAATGTTTTCACACATCAGTAATAACATGAGTGATCATTAACCCGGCCAGTAAAATTAGTCAGAAAAAAACATAGACTGATCTCATACAGTTCAATGGTTGGCCCTCTGAACTCAAAGCTCTTAAAATAACTGGAGCGATTTCAGAACGATTAAATAAGCAGCCTCGAGAGACTGAGGTGAAGGTTGTTAAATGAAGTCATGTGTATGGAGGCAAAGCATCTAAGACAGGAAGATGACTGTGTATGGGAAGCTAATGCAAAAGCATCAGTGCAAGTAAAATATGATGCAACCTTTTTCCTGCCCTGAAAAAAAAATATTGGCATCGGTAGTAAGTATAATACCACAGGGCATGGATATCTAACATACCCAGCAAACAAAGCCCACTGGGTGGTTTTGCAAAATGAAAATCTGCATACAAGGAGGGCATAGATTTTGCACTGGACAATGAAAGAATGGATCACATCCCAACTGTTAATTATACCTGAGCCAAAGGTCGAGATAAATGTCAGTTTGACAGCTTTTTCACTGACAAACACGTTAGCTATGGACTTTCATACTACACCAAAGAAACCATTAAATAATGTAAGAGCTACTTGTTTTCAATACAGAAAGCAATAACAGAAACTTTCTGTTTTTTGAAACAGAAAGTTTGCCTTGAGCTGATGATTTTGTTGTAAATGGCACTACATGAATAGAACTGAAATAAACAGGAGATCAACACGGGCGTGGATGAAAAGGGCATTTTGGTTATCATTAAAGTTTTTCCATTCAAGCTACACTTATGTAATACAGTGATTTGAGATCCATTCAGAATCCAGCCTCCTCTCTTTTTAGGACATAACATGGGCAGTATACCTGTAATTATCCCAAACTGAGTAGATTTGAATACTCTGTACAGCTACTTAATCAATAAAGCGGAGATAACCCTGCATGAGGTCAGTTAGTTAATACTAATGTACAAGTTAAAGACCTTAAAGTGGAGCCAGTCACAACAGGAAATCTGCAAACTGCAGCCAAGCTGTTTGATGATTAAGACGGTTCCAGACATCCGTGTGACTGACTCGTGTACCTAAGGGCAGCGGTCTCCCACTGTGTCAAAAATTTCCATCCATTCTCACAATGAATCCTGGTTTCAAACTAACTGGAGAAGTAGTTTTCTTGTTATCACATAAGGCACTGTACTGTCAGGCCTTTTGAGATTTTTGTTGTGTGCAAAGTAAATCGGTCACTGTGTTCTGGCTAACAGCATATATAGATCTGTTGTTTTTATAATGTCTGAATGTATAACAACAGATAGGGATGTAAAGAGGGTGAACAAAATACCAGGAATGCCTTGCAATGTGATGCAATCATTAGAAATATCCAAGAAAAAAAAACATGTGCAGTTAATGATGTTCTCTTCAAGCTGTCAGTGAAGTGCTGCTTCAACTCTGTGCATTAAAAAAAATAAATAAAAACATGTTCTTTTTACATGCAGACCTTTTCAGACTGTAACAGGTAGCAGTGTTAATTATTTTCCCATCTTAAAACACCATCAACAAAAAGAAAAATATTAATAGTTCTAGAGTGCACCCATAAGAAAATATGTTGTGATGGGACCAGTCTCAGTGCCACTTCTATGGTCACATCCATGATCGAGGCTTAAAAAATAATGATAAAAAAATAGGTCACCTATTGTATTTGTTTCCAGCTCCATATTTTTGTTCTTGAACTCTTTTTAAGTAGGTTAATATTATGCTGGGGCTGGTGCAGCCCCTCACTTGAATCTGTGTGAAACAAACCGTTTTAGCTCTTTCCAACCTTCCTTTAAGCCAACATCTTTCTTTGCCCATCAGAAACAGAAGGTTTGAACAGCAGGTGGGAGGGGCTTCAATTCTCCCAGCCAGATCTGTGTGCCTGTGATGACCATATTAGGGATATCCACTCTCGTAGAAATCACACAGATGGGAGAAAACGGAGCTCTTGGTTCACAGTCATTAATTGCATATATGCTGAGGGTAAATTGAGAAACTTTAATCGTGTTTAATATCAGCATGCAACATTTGAAAAGTCCACAAGTACACATGACTTAAAGTACGAGTTCCCATTGTGGAGGAATATCAAACTGCTAAAACTTCTACTTGCATGTAGTTGGTCTCACTTGCTGATGACCAATTAATAAAGTGCATCTGATTAGCAGCACCTAGCTTCTACTTACCCTCTTCATTCTATTGAAAGCAGTGTTTACTTAGAAGGGATTATATATATTCAGTTTTCCACATGAGTGTATGTGACGGATCATAAGGAAAAACATAATGTTTAAGTGCATAAATTGCAAGGAGCCATGGGGCCACTGCCCCCATCTGTGTACATGACCTCCATTATAATCCCATCTACACACATATAAATGTTCCCGACTATAATTTACATGATTACAGCATTGACAACCTGTGTCCACAGGCTGGTGTATGAACATGCGCCAAACTACTTCAAACTCCCTTTTTGGCATGGCCCATTTTGCCTTGTTGACACAGACGTGCAGATTCATCAGGTGACAAGACCAGCCGGGCTGTCGTAGATGGTAAGAATTTAGCCCGAGAGCAAAATGTGAGCAAGAAAAAAGCCCTCTTATCGTCTCTCACTGTGTTAGCTCCTTCTAAAAGAGTCACTGCTGTTAATTGGATGTAGGTCTGACATTCAGCTGGAGTGTGAGTGCAAGACACTGAGCCACAGGGGACGCCTTTGTCCACAGGCATGTTGCAAATTAACAGTGTCCCTCTTCTGGGGCGACAAGAGGTCACCTTGTATACAGCTCCACCATCAGTCGTCACCAATCTTTCATGGGTGTTAAATATGCCCGGTTTCAAGCAGCTCTTGATTACGCTCCCAAAGTCCCTTATTGCATTTAGTAGAACATTCACCAAGTCTAAATAAGGAGAGATAATCCCCACACTAAACAATTGACAACCTTGCCAAGTAAAGAGCAAGCTACAAATTGTGATTTTGCCTGGTTCAATAGCTTCATCATGACACCATTGTCATTTCCACTCAAAGAACCAAGACACAAACTTCTGTGCAAACGTCTCTCAAGACAGGTAAGATATGACATGCCAGGTCTATAATACACAAAGTCATGCATGGTCTTTCCACACAGTTGGCAAGTAGATGAATGGACAATTTTTATTTTGTTCCTAAAGAAATATTATTGATAAAATAATCAACGTTGAAGTTTGGTTTTCAAAAGTTGTATGTAAAATTGTTAAATTCCAAATTGACATCATAACCACAAAACACTTCTTTTACTTAAAGCCCCCCATAAAGTTTTCAACGTACTCAAATATGGTGTTTGATGATGAATAAATGATGAATTTTCCTTGTGGTTTGTTTTATAAAGATAATCTTTTTACATTAATGTGTGATATAAAACTCCTCTACTAAGTCTGCAGAGCAGTGAAGCTTAGGTGATATTTAAAAATAAATACATTAAGTCATTTTTGATAAATTTTGGTTATTCTAAGGTTCAGAAAATAGCCCTGGTCAGCTTTTATGAACATGCAGTTTCAGAGGTACCCAAAACACCAAGATGGCAATAATGAAAAACACTCGTTTCTGGTAGCATCATCCATTATTTTTACTGTCTACATGCTCAGCCAGTAGAGGTCAGGTTTCATGAGAGACATCAAGTCTATTTAGTGCAGTTTACAAAAATTCATTTTTTACTACTTCAAGGTGATTTTATATAGCTTAAAAGAAATGCGGTCCTGTAATGCAGAGAATTTTCCTGAAGGTTTGATTGAGGCAATATCATCACCACTGGTTTCCAAACTGTTCTGAAGCATCAAGATTAATATTTTCACTTGACTCCATTGAAGTAAAGAGCATCACCAGGAATGTTCAACTACGGGATCAAAGAAATAGCCAATCTGTATATGACTAATAATCCACTTTGAAACCGAGCTTTATTCAGTATCACCTGAAATGAGAGGCTGAGCCAAAGAAATCAGGAGGAAAGTGTTTACAGAGATCATGTCGGAAAACTCGTTTCTAAAACACTTCTGATGCCTTCTGCAACCACAGATATCGCCATCTAGTGGTCTTAAGCTAGAAGGTTTAACACACTACTGCATTGGCTTCATATTTCCTCCCCTGAATCTACATTCATGTGTTATTCAAAACACATTATTATGGATTTCAAAATGCTATTTGATTTTTGTATGTACCTATTATCAGTTTTCAAAATTTGACAGGCATATACTTCTTTTATTTCTCTCTTTTTTGACATATTTTTCAAACAACCTTTATTTGACCACAGCATAATGAAACTGGAAATTCTGTTTTTGGTGTGCCAACAGAATATTTTTAGTAACCTCCATATGGCCACCCCTATGAAAAATTCTGGAGGCACCCCTGCTTCTCAGAGTCCTATATTAAAATGCTTAGAAGAACTAAACATGTTTGCAATCTGGTTCAGATAGAGCTAATTACCCCTTCCATGACAACTACATGGGTGGTATTTTTTTTAATAACTTGATGATTCAGGACACCGTTGCTTTTTCTGACAGGTGGATTCTGGCACAGGTGGCTGTAGTGATTGTACAATCATATATATACAAATATGACTGTATCAGATCATAGTTTGGGTTTAACTGTGCTCTTTTAACAATGTCAGCCACGTCTTATAAAGCCTGCCTGGCAGAAAATCCTGGAGGCAAACTTCTCCTATGTGCTAACAGGTCTCTCGCCTAGTTACCGTTGCTAATGTCTGACTGGACATTGGCCTGTTATGCGCTTAGGGAACTGTCAGATGCTTCATTGACATTAAAGAGATATGCACCAGACTCATTTCCCAGTTCTATTCAGCATTTCATTCCCATACAGAAATCAGAAAACTTTAAAATAAGTCTAAAGGAACTAAAAATAAATAAGGCTGGCTGTTTCAATTTTTGATTTTCTTCTTTTGGCACTGTGATGGTAAAAGAAGTGTGCTGCAGCAAAACCCCAAATTTATTGGACACTTCTAAAAATGCAAATAACGGACAACATGGGGGGTATTAGAAAGTATTTAGGGAAAATTACTTGAAACTTTAATGTATTCTATAATTAACAGCTTGCACCAAAACCTTCCTTGCTTTGGTCAGGCCCATCCATCTGGCACTCGGTGTGTGATAAAACAGTCTCTGGTTGAAGTTTTGCAGCTTAGTAAAATCAGATGGTGCACTGTTTAGCTGGAATGGAAACCCTTGGCTCTGTGCCGCATATTATTTAAGGCCAACTCATTTAATCACTGATGAGTGGCTACAGATAAATACTTCTAACTTCATTTTTTAAATATTCTTTTTTATGTTGCTTTGATAGAGAATGTTTTATACGCCAGTCAACAAAAAACTCTTTAGTGCCAGCAACGCATTTCTAAAAAGTTTTGAAATGAGCTCATATTTCAGAAAAAGAACATTTTTTAGATGCAACATTTCACAAGTGCTGTTTGCAATATTTTCAAAGAAAACATAAGGTTTAGATACTTCAATGTTTCCTGTTTTATAATGAATGCAGACTATTAGTGTTATAGCAGTAACCATAGACAAGACTAACTCATACCCTCATTATTCTTACCCCTATTATGTGTCCGTGTGACAGCTCAGCACTGAAATAACAGGAAACTATGTTCAGCTGATCAGTGCTCAGGATGGACAAAGAACATGCTGGGCAAAAGTTCACCACCACCAGGACTCACAATCCATAACTCAACAGCCACACACTGAACAACTGAACCAAAGAATGCCACATGTAGTGCAAAATGTATGTTCAAGTTTGGTGGACGAGACTGTAATACAAAAAGCCTGGACCCTTGATTTAAAAACAAAAACAAAAACACAACAACTCTTGGACTTTCTTGGGTCATTCTGGTGTATTCTGACATAAAACACGCCCGCATCAGTGAATGCAGGAGCTATTCACATTCACATTTGATTCCAGTTATGAGCAGATACATACTTGACTGCTGTAAAGACCTGCCTCACTGACAGGATATTAGGTTAAAACGTACTATTTTTAAGCAAACACGTTTTTCCATTTAAATTGTTGGGGGCTCGGTCGTATAGCTGAGATGAAGGACACCTCCAAACTAGCTTATGAGAATGAACTATAACTGTTAGATCCTTTAATGACATGTCGTGAAATGGTGTCATTTAGCCTAATAGGAACATTAGAGATGGTCACCTCTCTTTGCAAGACCATCAAAGTCTGGCGTCATGTCTGTCTCAGCCGTGAGCAGTAAGGAGTCCATCAAGGAAAAGGTTTGTTTGGAATCGAGTTAAATCGCAGTGCAGACTTATTGCAGTTATGTTAATGAATCTCAAGGTGAATAACATTTCAGATTCATTAACATTTCAGACCCTGCATTTCCAACAATCCAGGGTCTGACTTTTTAAAAAAAAAGTTGATATTGATGGTTCATCCTGTGGACTAACAACTCTACATGTGACGACACAGCACTGGAAAATTAGTCTGAAGCCAAAATGTTCACTCTTTACTTTTTATGTTTCTTAGAATAAAAAAAAACAACAAAAAACCCCTGATAGATTAACATGTGAAAAACAGATTTGAAATATTTTTCTTGTCTTACTTTATATGGATTTTTAACATCCATCAATTTTCTGGTACACCCAGGACAGGGTGTCAGTCTATCACAGGGTTAACAGAGAGACAGACAATTCATACTCACGTTCGCACATATGGCCAATTTAAAATCCAACTGTGGGGTTAAAAAATTTAATCCCACTAACTGCATGTCTTTGGCCTGTGTGGGGAAGTTGAAGCACCTGGAGAGAACCCACACATACATGAGAAGAACATGCAAACTCCACACAGGAAGGCCCTTCCCGATGGAGGATCTGAACACAAGAGCTTCTTGCCGTGAGGCAACAGTACTAACCACAAGGTCACTGTTGAATTTTTAAGTTAAAGATGTCAGAATGAGTCAATTCCTTACATGCTGTAGCTCGGGCGGTAGAGCAGGTCATCTACTGATCGGAAGGTTGGTGGTTCAATTCCTGGCTTCCCCTAGTCTGCATGTCAAGTATCCTTGGGCAAGATACTAAACCCTCCGATGGATGCTCTCCGATGCATCCATCGGAGTATGTGTGTGTGAATGTTACTTAGAAAGCACCTAGAAAAATGTGCTTGGGTGAATGCACAAGTTGTGTAAGCGCTTTGAGTGCTCAGAAGAGTAGAAAAGCGCTATATGAGAACCAGTCCATTTACCATTTACATTATTGTAGCTTACTATTGATACAAATTGATAAAATACTCACTTCTAGCATTGTAAGTGATTAAATTTCACTAGATGTACACAGGAAAAAGAAAAGCTCAAGGAGTACCGAGGACTGAGCAAAGAGCTTGAGAAGATGTGGAGGGTGAAGGAAGCAGTGGTCCCAGTGTACTGGCCAGGTTGCTAAATGGCTTCCACTTGTTGCTGACATGTTTGCATGAGAAGGATTTGGGCAAACAGTGCACCATTTATTTGCGTTTTTTGCATCAGAATGTGTAGACTGCATTTCCAGACAGACTTTTGAGAGATATTCTAGACAGTCACAAATAACCACTGTAAATATCAGAAAGTCTGGTTGTTATTGGTGGCATCATTGCTCGGCTTTTTTTTGTGTGCACTCAGGAATTTTAGTTTGAGTGTAGTTTGGGCCATAAAACCAGAACAGGAGAATTTTAAGATTTTTTTTCATCTCATTCAATGTTTCTTAAAGCAAGAAACACCGTCTGTACTCGTCATATGACTTCCCTGTGATTATTTGAACATGGCGCTGATTTTCATTCAAGTGTGGGCTTCTTTTTTATCTGTTTAGAATTAAAAACCACACTAGAATCAATGTCCCTCCCTGCTATATTTGAGGGTCTTAAACTGGCAACTCTGCTGGCACAGTTCTTAGTGCCAGGTGCCGATGCAGCAACAGGCCAGAGATAAGAAGAGATTATCTCATCTTCTGAGAGGATGCTGAGCGTGTGAGTTATTATTATATTTTTTGCAATGCAAACTACAAAGAAGGAAAGCTCTGGTGCCGTAAATCTATCATGGTTCATTAAGAGAGTGAAAGCAGTTAGCAGCTGATATTAAGAAAATATCAGGGTCAAACTGTGACATGACTCTACAGAGAATTTCTTTTATCCTCTTTTTTTTTTTCCTCTGGCATTTTCCTTCTGTCTCTTAAAAGACACTCGGCTCTCCCAGTCTCAGAACAAATTGCAAGGCATGCTGGGAAGGAAATGAATCCACCCTTGGGTTTAGATTAGTTCTTTGCAGAAGTTTTGGGATTTGTGTTTCATAAAACTGTGAGAATGAAAAGCAATTAGGTAATTTACCTCATGAATCATTCATGGTCTTAAAATTAGCTGTAGGGTCACAAACAACTGTTTAAAGAGATTTTCTGCAGTGCAAAGGTGACGACACTGAGCCCTCAAACTAATTATCTTTATTTTAACCACAACAACCATATTCTCACAGCAGTGTTAAAATCCTGTGAAGTAATTAGTAAAAATGTCAAATATTTATTAGATATAGGATTCTGAACAAATTCAAATAATGGCTTGTAAAGTAAAAGGTTAAATGAGGCCAGACTTTCATGTCGTATCTGTGTGGCAGAAAGGTAACAAGTGACGCTCACCCACGGTGTTCAGTCTCAGTGAGGTAGTTTATTTGGCACAAGTGATTTGCAGTCATGAAGCTTCTATTCTATGTTCAAAGACACTGAAATAACCTTGACATCCATGTGGGAGCCACTTTGAATGGCGACACTGTCATCCCACGCAAGTGGAGCGACTGACAGACCGGGCATCTTGGTGCCTGCGTCAGTCCGAGCGTCTGTTACTCAGTTATTATTTATTATATATGTATTTTTTAAAATATATTTTTAGCGAGACTGCTATCTGACGACATCATTTCATCTCTGTATGGAACTGTAACTTTCCTAAGAAATAAACAGAAATGTCTATAATCACGAGCAGTCTTTGTACCTTCAAAAGCAAAAGATTTGACTCTGATGGGTATTTTTTTAAAGGCTTTAAAAGAAAACTCTTTCACTGGCACAAAAACAGTTATTTGCGGATTTTTTTTAAAAATTTGCTTGGATTCCTGCAGCTTCTGCCACAGTAGTTTGTAGACTTTCTGCACAATTTTGAAACACATTGGAATTGGAGCATGGACAGATACATAAAAATATATTTTTTTAAACAAAAACCAAAAAAAACAAAACAACCCCAAGGTAACTAGAGATTTTTGTCACTTGCAACAAAGTAACAGGAGATGCTTAACAATGTACTTACATTCCCGTGTTTAAAAAGTTGTTTAAATTCCTCTGAACAGAATTTGAAAACACACCTGTTACGACTTCATGTCCAAAACAGGGCAAAATAGGGCAAGAAAGAAACATCAGACATTAAAAGAACTGCCGCAAAGAAGTGAAAATACTCAGCGACCGTGGCAATTAAATGATGCTTGGTTGTATGCAAAAAGTCAAAATCTTACCAAGTATATTTGTCTTATTTCTAGTCAAAATGATCTCGTTACAATTAAAATAATACAAAATCAGCTACAAAGCAACATTCCAGTAAGATATAAGAACTTGTTTCGAGACAGTGAAACTTGAAACTAGAGAAAAACTAGAGAATTTTCTCTTGTTTCATTGGCAGATTTTTTCACTTATTTGAAAAAAATCTGCCAATGAAACAAGTGAAAATTCTCTAGTAAGCTGCAGCTTCAGTTTCCTGTTCTTGCACAAGTGACAGCCAGTGTGGTGTTCTGCAGCTGTAGACAGTCTGTGTCAAGGCTCAATGTGTTGTGCATTAAGAGATGCTCTTCTGGATGCCTTGGTTGTTATGAATTTTTACAGAGTTACTGTTGTCTATCTACCAGACTGGAGTACCCTGACCATTCTCCTCTGACATCAAAGCATTTTAACGCAGAGAACTGCTGCTCACTCTGTAAGAGTGGAGATGGCTTCAGCAGATCATAGCTTGCTTTCAGAGTAAACGTGTTTCAAAGAGCACGGCTCTTACATTGGAGACAATGCTTCTCCATTTCTGGTTTGTGTCGCACTTTCAGTTTGTGCTACTGCTCAGCTATTAGTTAGCAAGACAAAAAACTACAGGAAACTGTGGCAGAGTGTGGATAGGCTCAGCTGCAGGGGGAGGGATGGAGCAGTGGGTTTAGGGTGTGGTGTTGGGGGAGTTAGTTGGCACTGCTGGTAGTCATACTTCTCCTATTTCAGTAGGACGCCGGGACTGGGAGAGGACGGACAGAGACAGGAGCTGCACTACGCAGTACTGGATGTATGTGGAAGTGTGACAAGGACTGGTCAGGACTGACTGGAAAGCTGCACTGTAAATAAAAGTGCACAAAGCAAAATCTGAACTGCGTGTCTGTTGTACCGGCTCTGTAGACTCTGTGAGCGTTGCACAAACAAAACAATTACTTTTGTACAGCCTCTTCTTTACAACAGATTTCACCAGTAAGAGCCAGCAACCTCCAGGAAACACCACCAACCAGTCTGGAAATATACTTTTCCCCAGTAACCAGCGGTTATGTTACAGGTGTATAACAAGCTGAGTTCTTGTAAGGAACTGATTCATGCAGAGTTTGCACCAATATGCTATTTGCTCTCATGTAAAGCATCTGCCATTTATATAACATGTGAGTTGTTTCCAGTTTGTTTTCTAAGTTTTGCAAAGTTAAATAATCCTGGTGCTTCTTTCGAAAATACACTCAAGTTAAAATCTGCTGTAACACCAGTGAAGGACAAACCCAGAGAACTACAAAAATTTAAAAGTCTAATTTGAAAGGTACAGTAAAGAGTCTGGACATGGAGTTTTGAGATACTTTGTCATACAGAAGCAAGCTATCAGCCTCACGGCAATGCAAACAGTTCATAGGATAGTTTTTTTTTGTTTTTTTTTAAGGGCAATGGTTAAATATTGCGAATTTTGGCAGCAGAGTTTATAAGGATGCCTTCACTTGTAACAAACCCAAAAGTATCAATTTGAGAAGGAGCATTTTTGCCACTTTGTCCCTTTTTCCACTGCTACTTGAATAAGCCACATCACTGGAAACTTTTTATGTATGCAAAGAAATTTACACAACCAATACAAACATACCAATAGTATCACAGATAGTCCTGCCAATGATGCCAATTTGATGGTGTGTTACATTTGATTTTTCTCTTTTATGCTGAATAAACACTGTTTTTCTTTTGCATATGTGTTTTGAAGCTCTGGACATTTCTCCCTCATCACACTAAGGATACAGTGCAATTACAATAGTTTCTTTACAGCAGTGGTGAATATGCAAGCCTACATGTTTAGTTCATATGAAACATGTTTTTAGAAATACATTTTTATTAACTAGGTTGAGTGACAATTGATCAAATCTGAACATAGCCAAGGCAAAATCTTGTTACCTGACTCTGTACTTACCCACTGCCCTCTGCTGTGGGGAACATCAGATTCAACTCCTGCAGCTTCCTTCAGTGCTGCTACCATTACTGCAATCAAATTACACACTCTTCAGTGATTTTCTCGTACTCTCCATTTTGCAAATTACATCATATTCCTTCATATAATAATGATGATAAACACGCACAGGTAAAGGGAATCAGTGCTTTTAATTACTTAAACACCAGTTCCAGTTGCTTCCAACCAACTGGTACAGATCACATCCCAACCCCTTCTCTTAGTTCAATTCTGCGTCACACTGAAGCTAAAGTGCTGCATTAAAGCAGCAAATTAGTAATTCAGCATACTGGCATTCTAACAAGACTATACCCTTTCTTATTTTTTTATTTTAATGACGTCACAAATGCTCGCCCTCTCCTTAAATGGTAGACAGCTGTAAACAGTTTGTCCTTCATTAGACCCTCTGCTTATTTTCAACAGCATTCATCTCCGCTCAAGCTGAAAACTGCTGAAAAACAAGAGTTGAAACTGAGGTCATTTTCTCTGGTCAAAATGGTTTGGTTAAAACTGCAGAAACATTTAGTGAAAAAACAACCCCCCCAAAACAAAACAAAAGAAATTCACCATCATTAAAATTGCCCATCATCTCTAAAAGCACCTTGCTTATGTGGGTTTGCTTCAATGAAAAGCTGTATAAATTTCATAATTACCACATGAATATACTCAAAGAGCTGGAGCCAGAGACTTGCAGCAGTTTTAAGAGATTTATATACAGCAACTGGGAATTTAACAACACAAGGAGTGAAAACAAGAAGCAAAGCTGATAATATGGCGCTTTTTATTCCAAAGTTGACTGTATTTTTTTTAAGGAAATGGTATTAATTGCTTTCTAAGTTAGGATATTGAGAGATTTGGGAATAACTTCAGCCATCCTTTCACTGGAGACAGATAAGAGAGCAAGGTTACGCGGGACATGAAATAAGAACTAGTACTCAGCATGGAGTCAATTACAACCACAGCAGCAACAACAATCTGTTAGAGGCTGGAGGCACAAGCTGGTCTTTAAATACTACTTCACAGATGAGGAGATGAGAGACAGGTGTGGCTGCTGAAGCCTGGGAAAACAGAGGATCCACCAGCAGGTGGGCTGGGAAGGTAGGGCCAGCCATCAACTCTACTTGAGCGAAAGAGAGCAAAGGGGGGAAAACAGACTGCCTGGCTCATGACAATGTTTCACAATAGTCTACGCAAGAAAAAAAAGAAAACATAGCAAGGCTAAATGGGATCCATTCTAACATTTCTGATGTGTGAAAACTAGCAGGTTCATTGGATTGGATCCATTGGATCACCTCTAAAGTTTGGCAGACTATACATAATCCCGTAAATGGAAAAGGATGAATTGCTGGCTAAACTTTATTAAATATAAATTTATTTAGCCCATCTGAATTTAGGAAACACGTGAAAAATATATCCTACAGATGCATGGAAACACATCATTACCTATGTTTCCTAGGTTCAGTGGAATCAGTGGGATCTTACACCTTTGCCTAGGCAACCTAGTGAGGGTTGATCAAGTCTCAATCTGCGTCCCAACAGCTTTTAGCGATAGATCATCTCTCTTGATCCAAAGCAGCACCGGGAAGCTCTCTGCTGCTGCTTTTGTTGCAGTCTTGATGGCTGTACTTCTGAGAAGCCCCTCATGCCCAGCAGGATAGGGACTCTGTAGTATCCAGCAGAGCTTCTGCAGTCTACCTCAACAGGATTGATTCTGCTCACCAACCCTGCTAAGCTCATAGTTAGAGCTGGATCAGGTGACCCTGAACCCTCTCTTGCCTCAATAGGCTGCTGGGAGCAACTCGACTATGCATTGAGCATTTCTTCTTATCTCTTTTCACTCTCTCTGTACATCACTCTGCATTCAATCATTAGTTATTATCAAACTCCACAGCATGTCTTTTGTCCTGTCTTTGTCCCAACACCTCATGTCAGATGGCTCTCCCTCCCTGAGCCTTGTTCTCTTGGAGGTTTCTTCCTGTTAAAAGGGAGTTTTTTCTTCCCATCATCACCAAGTGCTTGCTCACAGGGGGTCGTCTGACTGTTGGGATTTTCTTTGCATTATTGCAGGGGGCTTACCTTACAATATAAAGCACATTTGGCTTTATATAAATAAAACTGAATTGAATTGAATGTTTTCTGGCAATCCTCCAGGCGTCCCTGGTACTTGGCCACCTTCCGTTTAAAGGTCTCCTCCTCCTGCCAGGGTACAGTCAATTCAGGGCAAATTGTTTTAAGGCCTCTGACAGAATGACAACATCTGATTGATGAGTTGCTTGGTGAGATCGACCATTAGCTGCCAGTCATGTGAGCTGAAGAGCAGGCCTCTATTCTGCTCTATTCTGTTGTTTCAGCTGCTCTCCTGCCTCAGTGAACAAAAGATGCTTTGTGGTAGGGCTGATGTCTGCTTGTTATTAATGAGGTGCTCTCAGCCACCGCCTTTAGCACCTGGTCATGGCACTACACCTGACTATCCCCTTGGGCCTTCGGGCAACTTGTTGACCATGCCCCTCCCAGGACAGAGAGGGCAGGAAAGCTCAACCAGATTTGCTTTTTTATTTTGTCCGATGGGCTGGATCTCTACGCCTGAACGTTTAAGGCATCCTGGTGTCCCTGGAGTCCCACCACTTTACAATGTCATTCTACTTGCACTTGAGCAAGAAGTCTGTCACATGACTTGACAAGATGGTAAAAAAAATCTTGCCTTTGACAGTGAGCAGTGATATAGTGCTAAACTACTCAGTGCTTGTTGAAATTTCCTCCACTGATTGGTAACAATCCCCCAGATTGTATGTAATTAGTTCAGGAGGAGTTGGTGTTATGAGCACCGATTGTACACACTGTAAGGTACTCCAGTTAGTTAAGCCTGAGCTGGCTCTGGCTGCTTTTACCACCTCTTGCACTCTTTTTGAGTTTGGCACTCTCATGTCAAAGTTGACCTGGCTGGGAAGCTTGAGAAACGAACACATCGATGACACAGGGACAAAGACAAGAAAAGACAAAGACTAGAAAAACACAAACTAAAATAATAGATAGGAAATCCATGGCTATGATACTAAGAAAGGTACAACAAGTACAACAACAAGAGACTATGGCCATCTGTAAAACATGTTGGAGGCTCTGTCATGGTTTTGGGCTACATTTCAGCCAGTGGTGTTGGAGGCCTTGTCAGAATTGATGGAAATATGAGATCAGAAAAGTAGGTTCAGGATGTGATCCACTTTACAAAACCATCTGGGAAGCATCTGATTGGTTGTGGCTTCATTTTACAGCAATTTATGAAAAAGACACTGCCACTGCTGTAAAAGCAGCTGCTTCTGGATTCAGTTATAGGTTAACCTGTCCATAACTAGGTCTCAATAGTATTAAGGCAGTGTGGGATCACCTTGACAGAGAAAGGAAGGGGAAAAATAGCCATCTTACAAAGAAGAGCTTTGAACGTCTTTCAAGAAGCCTGGAGAAATATTCCTGGAGAACTATTACTTAAAGAAATTACAAGTAAACTTCAGGGAAAGAGTTCACTTTGTTGAAGAATGAAGGTGGTTATGCCAAATATTGACCTTCAAGTCCATTAGAATTGCACAAACCTTGCTTTTGCACCTATTTTCTGCGAATACGCAGAAATGAGGGGTAGCTGAAGACATTTCTGTAGACTGGAGATGTTGGGGAATTTGAAACAGATGATGTGAGAGTGAGAGTCAGCTGTCTCTAAACAGAAGGCGAGTGTCATCGAAGGAAATACTGCTGATATGACAGGCGCCGTCAGCATTGTAAATATACACACACAGAGTCCTCTGGCCAAACAATCACCTTTTAAATAGTAATACAAAACCAAACTAACAAGGACAGAGGCTTTTCAGACAGTGGCACCGAGGCTTTGGAATAATCTAGAACTCATGCTATGTTTAGGTGACTCTGTGGACGCCGTTCAAAAGCAGGCAATTTCAAAGGGAACAACTGCAGAAATGGAGCAGTGAATTTTCTAGTGAAAAGATTTTACTTTTGACTCAGACTATTAAAACTTAGGTGTGTAACGGAAGAAATCTTTAATAGAATGATTATAAAGAGATCAAAATCAGTAAGGTTGGTCTTTATGACAGACTTATGTGAACACGTCTTTGATCTGTTGAATCAAATGTTATTTTAATCTGAGCAAATTGTCATTTCACATTCAGAAAGAGTCAGTTTAAACCCATTCCATGTTTGAGCCTTTCCTCCTTGAGATGTGTAAACTGAACCAAATAGCTAGTCTAAATAAAAGAAACACAGTTAAGTAATGAAAGTGAGCGTGAGCCTATTATACTTAAAAGCCTAGCTCTCACACAGAGAGCGCTTTCTCCATACTCTCTATGAGATCTATGAGAGTGAACGAAGACACACAACTTTTACCATGAGCACAGATCCCCCCCTGCCCCCCTGTTCTGTCTACGAGGGGCACCCAATCAGAAGAAAGACAAGTCTCACACTCATGTTATCATTGAGAGTCTGCCCCACCTCTAAAACTCAATTGTTCACTTTTGTTGCTCTTTTAACTTGAAGACTGTCTGTTCAGCAGGTTGGATGACTTCCATTGAAAGAGCTGATGACAACTTCCCAGTATGTGGGGGAGGACACGTTATAGGCATATACATGGTAGCAATAACATCTGAGAACAGCCCTTCATTGGACTTGAAAAAAGTTGCACCACGGACAAAACTATGAAAATAAGTCAACAAAAGTCAATAAAATGCCATCCATCCATCCATCCATCCATTCGCTTCCGCTTATCCTTTTCAGGGTCGCGGGGGGCGCTGGAGCCTATCCCAGCTGTCATAGGGCGAGAGGCGGGGTACATCCTGGACAGGTCGCCAGTCTGTCGCAGGGCTAACACACAGGGACAGACAACCATTTGCACTCACATTCACTCCCGCATTCACACCTAGTGGCAATTTGGATTAACCAATTAACCTATCCCCACTAACTGCATGTCTTTGGACGGTGGAAGCTGGAGTACCTGGAGGGAACCCATGCAAACACGGGGAGAACATGCAAACTCTTATAAAATTATAAAATGCCATCTGATGTATTGAAGTGAGGTTGCACAGGGTAGCATGCATGCTATGATGATCACATGTGGTTATGTAATCCTTTAAACTATATATCTTTTAAAAATGAGTCGGTAAAAAGGGTGGTGATAAATCATCCCGGTCATTTACTTCTTCCCTTCCATCTGTGCTATTACAAGTCATCATGTCACACACAAACAGCTGTAAATGTATTACAGCAGCTAATCAGACAGTCACACCCCACCTCTTCCTCTGTGGATGCTATTAGCTGCTAATGCTCTGCTCCCTTGGACACTTCAACGGCAAATAAATGTAATTGTGATGAATTGCTTCAAACTAAAGGTTTCACTCATCAGTATCTCGACCCTCCTCAAAAGAGATGAATTTACTTTGTCAAAAGAAATCCAGGGTGACACACTTGGGTAGGCAAGTAGGTGGCAGGAGGCTGAATTGACTGGAAGAAGGTGACGTGGGTAATTTGTTCATCCCGAAGGGCTGGAGCATTCATTAAGGGAAAGCTGAACAGGAAGATGAGGGGAAAGGCCCGCTGGTGACAACTGAACCCATGGTTTACACCTGCAAGGTAAATGCTGCCGTACTAACACACACAGATACCAAAACAGACCTCAGCCCTTTATCGTTAGTGTCACAACCAACTGGTCATAGATCAGCAGGCCATCGCTCCTGGCAGAGTTGGATAAATGTGTTTTGTGTTTGGACCTGTTATTGGTTGTTCCAGGGGCAATTACAGGCAAGGACTAGTCAAATTTGTTCTAAGCAGGGTATAATTTAAATGGATGATGATCATTAGCAACACCAGGTTGACAATCATAGGGTAAATATGGATTTATCTCATCTTATTTACAGCATTCCTACCGACGAGCTTCACACACTTGAGCATTTAGGACAAAACATGTTTTGGCAGGAAAACAATCCTGACGTTAGGGGGATTTCTTCTGTTGCTTTAATAATGATGATATATCTATGCAGAGTGGGTGGTGGGAATGGTGGGGGTGTTCCTCAAAATGAATAGCTGCCTCCTTGCATCCCCTCCAAACCCTCAGTTTCTCCATCCAAGCCTCTTAAATTGATTGAGGAAGGTTAGCACAAGTCGCTGACGTTGAAACCCCGCTCCTCTCTGCCAGCAAATGTGTGGTGTTTCTCCTGCTCCAGCTGTGCTCCGAATTCTTGACCTTGGCTTCTTTTTAATCTGCCTGCCACAGTCCCTCTATTTTCTGACTCAGTCAGTGTGTGTTTTGGCAGAATGAAACTACCGGTGATCCCTTTTATGACCTTTTATATACTCAGACAAAGCATAAAATCTGTGTGTGGAAGTGTCTGTGTGAGAACTGTCAAGCTCAGCAGATCTGCAGAGATATAAATGCCCCCTCCAGCTGCTCGTGTTGTCTCCGAGCCATGTTTTTCTATTCACGTTAAGTATTGTTCTGCCTTTTTTCTTCTAATTTAGCATATTTAAAGCTGCTGGAGTGTTCTTTTGTTGGGACTAAATCAGTGATGATCGTTAGCGGTTGTGTGTGGTGCATAAAGTAGGGGGCAGGTAACGATGATGCTCCGTGACAGTCAGTGGAAGTAAACTTTGAATGTAAGTGGAGCCACCATGCCTCCCAGCATGAGGACTCCAAATTTAGCTCTCCACCAGTGTGTGGGTGTTAAAGCAGTGCCTAGTTTTTAAGGGTTTTAGCCCCTTTAACCTCATGAACCTTTGGTTGTGATGCATCACTTGTTAAAATATAACGTGTGCTCAAAGTCCTGCTCTGCTGCCAGAGAGCCTCTGCATTTTCCGTTTGTAAGGGAGCCAATTTAACATAGCTTGAACATCACATGAATCTGGAGAAACTTCATTATACAAGCAGGGAAATTCATTTTGCTCACTGCATGACAATCAGGACTTACCTCGGCTGTGTAGAGCAGATAGGTAAATTTAAAAAATGCACACCTCCTTATCTAAATGCTTGCATTCTCATTCTAACAACACGAGCACCACTACAAAATACAAAGAATGAGAAGGAGATAGCATCTTCTATCAACTATCACCAGCTCAGTCAGCTGATACAGCCATAGCCTCAATCTGCGCGATCGCCTGCTGGTTCATTTACATGATCCGTGTCTGATAATTGGGGAAAAAACAGAAATCTCAAATCTGGCTACAAGAAGAGATTTTTTTTTATTAGATCTTGTATCTTTACAGGGATCCATGAACCAAACATGCTTAGAAAAAAATATATGCACATTTATGTATATTCAGTATTTGCATGTACCAGGTTGGTATAGATTTAGGGAGTATTGCACATAACTATTCTTTGTCCTGTGTGTATCTGATTAATGGTGCCTGATTTTTTTTTGTGGTTCTGTTTTTCTGTTACTTGCTCAGAGGTCAAGGATATTAATCAAATTGGTTATTAAAAGTTACATTTTTCTAATTAAGAGATTTCTCTCAGATGAATGAATTTACAGTGATTGCTAGGAACATTTGAAGGCCAGTACAAATGAACTATTGTAAAGGCAGGCAGATCCTTGTGATGATAAGCCCACAACTTTCAATCTATTATTATTATTATTTATTTATTTATTTGCTTTTCCTACCTCGTGGGGGCAATGCAACAATTTGAAATAGAGACATTGAATACTGGCCTACCTTACAGAATTGGCCTCATAAAATGTTAGCAATGAGTTGGAAAGCATCTGTTAAGAGGCGCTTTTTCTTTTGTGTTGCTCGTGCAATCTAAAGTTTGGCTGCTTGGGGAGAGCTTCTGGAGGTTTCAAGGAAAAAGTGTTCAGGAGTCTTCTTCTACTTAAGTATGTACAAAAGTTAAAGAAAAGCTTTCTAAATTCTAAATTGGTTGTGTTGGCTGCAGAGCAGTTTATTTTATTTTTCTTCTTTTTGTAGCCAACACAACAACATTTCCATCATCAACATCAAACCTTCCAACTGGCAAGACAAACACTGAAGTCAAAGTCTGGAGTTCCATAAAAGAGTCTTGTGGGTTGATTCCTGTGTGGGACCATTATTTTGAGACTTGAATTTTCTTTCATTTTAGACTCTTTGTTTTCAGTCAACAATCGGTGATGTTGAGACACTAAAACTATTTTTGATTTTTTAAAAATAAGATTTAGCAAAGGATCATATTTTGCGTAAAATAAACCATTGCATGGAAAATCAATGTGCTTAAAGCATTTCCTGCTTTTCGTGGTTACTTGAGCAAAGATTTACTGATTAGAAATATATTTCACAGAAAAAAATAACCCTGTGAGAGGCAGGGTTAGTGGCAACTGTCTTAGTTCGAGAGGCAGGGTACACCCTGGACAGGTTGTCTGTCGCTCTAACACATAGACACAGACAACCATTCACACTCACACCTATGGGCAGTTAACCTGTCTCCACTAACTGCACGTCTTTGGACTGTGGGAGGAAGCCGGAGTACCTGGATAGAACCCACACAAACACGGGTCAACATGCAAACTCCACCACAGAATGACCCCGGCCTGATGGTGGAATTGAACTCTGAACCTTCTTTCTGTGCAACAGAGCAAAGCGCACACAAGAAAATACATTTCCTCCCCCAAGACACTGCAAATAAAGTTTAGGTGTAGAGGAATTCCATTTCAGGGGACAAGGCTGGATCTGCATGGACACTTGCTAGCTGTGAATTCTGTGGTAGATTATGTGCTGTATTCAGAGGCACTGCTTTCCACTAGGCAAGCCGGGCAACTGCTTGGGACGTCCGGCCAGTGGAGGTTCCCCAAGGTATCAAAATCAGCAGTGACACTAGAAGAAACCAAAACCCCACTAAAAGGCCACCGCCTGACGCCACCGTATGAATCTGTTTAAACAAACCGATGACACCAATGAAAAGCACTTGGTAAAAATGAAGAAGAGTTATCCTTATGGGAATGAAAAAAGAGAATGGGAAGGTGAAAAAAAGCAAAGCATCGTTAAGTGGAGCAGATAATGATGCTAAATAATTTTAAATATGGTGATGAATACTTTTTGGAGAAGCCCCTGTGAAATTTTGCTTAGGACACCAGCACACTCTAGAACCGATGGCGCGATATGGCAGCCTCGCTTCTGTCAGTCTGCCCCAGGGCAGCTGTGGCTACAACTGTAGCTGCCTCCACCAGTGAGTGAATGTGAGAGTGAATGAATAGTGGAACTGTACAGCTTTGAGGGGTCCCGAAAAGCGCTATATAAATGCAATCCATTATTACCTGTACTCACATCCAGGCTCAATTACACCGATTCAATGTTAACACTGATTTTATACCCAATGTCTGACTAATTCAGGGATTTTCCTTCTAACTTGCAACTTTTCCAGTTAATTTCTCCAAAATCTCAGTACATATGCATAATGTCGTAATGATATCACTGTTTATCATCCATCCACTTATCAACTTATCCAGTTTAGAGTTTTTTGGGCCTGGAGCAAATTCACATTCACACATAGGGCCAGTGTAGAACCACCAAGTAACCTAACAAGCTTGTTTTTGGACTGTGAGAGAAAGTTGGAGTACCCGGAGAGAACCCGCTGTCACTGCTGTCAGAGACACAATAAAAAAAGATCATTTTTTAGCAAAAATAATCCACTAAAGCTTCCCAAAGTGAAAAGAAAGAAAGCTCTCTTCACATGCTGAGAGGAACTTCAGAAACTGTTGATAATTCTCTGTGAGCTTCTTACTGAGTTGACCGTTTTCACATTGCACATAATAACCTATTGCTAATACAGAAGTATGGATTAGTGCAGCTTCTACATTTTACTATTTAGTGTTGTTAACTGGCATGAATCTCTTGTAACTTACTGTGAGGTCTTAATGCGACAACCACAGAGGCAATTATCTTGTAAACTGAAAACTTAGAAGTTCTCCAAGGAAATCCTGGACTTCTCCGTAGCATCCATATGGTCCCACGTGAGATTGGATTAGTTCAGTACATAAACGCCGCATATAGCACAGTTCATTATACCAGCTGCCACAGCATGAGGTCTGAGACTGTGACGGGACTGGGCTCTATGAAAAACTTGCACTTCTTCGTAGCTCAAATGACACCTGGAACATTGGGACAGGCTGACCTACATTTGAATTACATGATGGGGAGTACAATTGGAATTGAAGCGCTTCATTTGGCTGCCTCTCTGCACATATTTTCAGATTCTTCTCCTTCTTGCCAAGGTTATCTGGAAGATTTACATGGCACTTTGTTTTTTTTATAACCTGCACTAAATTGTAACATTCGCACATTTCACGAGCAGCTGTCAAAGACAATTTAAAACTGCTGTGCTATGGAGAAAACACACACACACACACACACACACACACATATAACGCCCAAGCCTTCATTTTATGACTGCACGTGTGTTCATCGATCTGTTAAGGTCACATGAGAGCTGATCTTATGACTGATATTGATGCTTGTTAGTTATACACATAAAATTACTAACAAATGCTGAATGTCACACATATGGAAAACAGCCATGATAAAACCGATAGCAAATGTTTAAATGTCTTGTATAAATTATGCTTTAATATAGTTAGGAAGTTGCCCCTTTATGCATTTTTCTCATGCAGCATAACTGTATGAAACAAATGTGAACCATAAGAAAAAAGAGAAACACATTCCACATACTGTAAAAGAGATGCACTGGTGGAAAATTCTTATTTCATTATTTATTTTCCATCTTTGTGTGGTCATAGAAACATTACTAAACGCATAGTTATGAGCTAATATAAGGCAAGTGTTCATATTTACTGTGTGCTGATGCAGAGATGCATGGTGCGTGAGTGAAACAGAAAGTGGGGTTGCATTAAATTCATGAAAAAAAGACAAAATCTGCACACTGTACTTTCTATGCAGTTTGTGAATGAGGAATAAGCCTCCGCCGCTTGAATAAAGCACTTACCAGCGGAGTGTGCAGACCTCAAAGCTGACATCTTGATCCACTGCTGTGCAGCCTAAAATCCCTTGGGGTGTTTGAAATAATCAATACAGCACCTCTCAGTCAGACATGAGCAATCGGCCTCGAGGTGGTGGCGGGGCGGGGGTTACAGGATCAATTTTATGTCTTTGACTAATTATGACTTTAAGAAAAAAAAATCACGGACTTCAACAAGACAAGCACGATTAAAGTGATTGTGATGGCTTAAGTTACCGCAGATAGTGCATCGCCAAAGAATGGTTACTATTGGTGCCATTTTCAGACGGACTGGTTCCTGTTTTTGTTGTGGCTAATTTGCTTAAAGGGGAGACGGGGGAGGCATAGCTGAGGGGAGGTGCAGGCGGGCAGGGAGACAAGGAGGAGGTGGGGGAGCTGGGGAGCGAGCGAGGAGAGCTGCCAACAGAACAGCAGTCCAATCCACGCGCAGCCGGGACTCCTTCTGGCGCCAGGCGCGCGCGGATCACTGAGATTCAGAGCGAGAGAGGGAGAGACGCGTGACGAGTCGGAGCGGTGTGGCTCCTCGAGACCCTCGCTGGGACACCACCTCCTCCTTCTTCGCAGTGATAGTCAACAAGTGCGGCCGTCGCGTTGCGTTTAATTAGAAGAACCAACATCAGCCGCATCTGGATTCGGCTCGAGATTTGGGAAGTTCCACGCGCACCGCTGAGGAACTTTCTCGCGTTTCCAGCCCCTTCATATACGGACACACTGAAGTAGTACTTTTTAAAAATAATGGACTTTTTCTGTTTGTTTTCAAAGACCTTCTTTCTCTCTAAAGACCCGCACGCGAGTGTTTTGTTGGGTTGCCTTTCTGCCGAGGCTGGGTAAAAGTGGGTAAAAACCAATTTCCAGGTAAGTACCTTTATAAGTAGTAAACCTGCTGTAAAAAAAGAACTTATTAGCCTGTATGTCTTTGCTTTTCTGCTGCCCACAGAACCACACCATGATTAAAATCCGCAATATTACCAAACGCTCTCGTGCTGCCTTCCCATAAGCCTCATTAAATTTAAATCTCTCTTCTGTGTTTTCTTGCCGCTGTAGGCACCTAATAATATCCTCAGCTATTAAAGATACATAAATGTTAAATTCCTTTATTCTTGTGCCAGGCTGAAACGCCTTGTTATAAACCTAAATACTTTTACATAATTTTATTACATTCCTGCAAAGATACATTGAAAACCACAGCACAGTGTGTAAATCCTATGGTGTACTATTTTACTTACAAATGCAGGGGTGTCATAACACAGCTGCAGAATGCTTTAGGTGGACAAGACGCCTCATCTTGTCCACACCTCCTGCTGAGCGCAGGCTGATGAGGATATGAGGGGCCCTTTTTTGTCTTTTTAAGAAATGGTGTGTGTGGCCTTAAGCTATGAGGCGCCTGCCAAAGTGATGGGTGCACAAAAAATGACAAATGAGAAGAAGACACCGCAGCTCCATGGGGCGGATGACCTCGAACACAGCGAGGGGGGCTCATTGTGTGCTCAGTTCAGCCCACCAGAGGGTGCGCAGTCCTAAAGTGATGATCGTCCTGCAGGACAGATGGGAGCAATTTTAGAGCGCACAGCTATATCTACCGTGAGGCTGTGAATGAGTGGCAGCAGTCCTTGAGATGCAAGAGTTCTGCAGAAAAAATGCTTTTCCTGTTTTTTTTTGGTAATATTGTTTGCTTTTCTTTGCTTAGATATTAAATGTAATGTAATTAAGATCGATCTGCACGGTGCTCTCAGAGCAGCAAGTGATTTCATGTAAGGAGATAATATAAGTGATAATGCCAGAGAAAGAAAAAATTGCACTCTTATAAATTGAATGAGAAAATACAGGCGATGACCCACGAGTGTACCTGCTGTTTTATGAGATTTGCTGAAGTGAAATGGATTTTTTTTTTCTGCTAATAATTGCATTACACCTTTAGCAAACATTGTGGGCATATCATTTTCTCCGCTCATTTTGGCAAGACAAAGGCAGCTGGCTGTGCACTCAGAAAAGAACTTATTTAGCAGGAATTACTGGCTCTGTTAGTTCTTTGTGTATAAACTCTGTGCACACGTAACTGCTCCTTTTATATAGTAGTAATTCTCTTTTATTATTATGAAGAATAACTTGTTATTTCTTTGCTTTTTCAGTGCACAACATGGTGAGAGGATTCCAGCGTTGCTTGGTTGGCTCCTAGCTCTCTGAAGCTTTTAACATCCTCACAATAAAACCTGAAAATACAGGTCTCTGCTGGAATATGTTCAGCAAACAGCTCAATTTTTGGATGAGCACCTTCGAAATATATTTCAAAAGGTTATATAAAACTCTTTCAAATCAATTTTAAAGGATTATCTGGAGATAAGCCCAGATGCTTCTGTGAATAAACTGATCATTTTGGTATTTTTTAAGCGCTAATGAAGCTGTGATTATCGTCATTAAATGCTGAGAAACAGGTGACACTATGTTTGCTTTTGCCTGACAGAACTTGCAGGAGGTCACTGCTGAATATGCAGGACTTAGCAGGGCCTGATATGCACAGGAAATCCCTGATCTTCAGCGGCTTTGCCCTCTTATGGGGCTTGCTGTTTGGAATATTTTTCACAAGTGTACCAGTGGTAGCTTGTCCCACAAGCTGTCACTGCGTGGAGAAGAATGGCTTAACCGTGGTCCAGTGTATGTCTCGTAACCTGGAGAAGATCCCTGCGGATCTTCCAAGAGATACTGTTATCCTGCTTTTGGCGTCCAACCACATCACCCACATCCCCCATCATGCCTTCAAGGAACTACACTACCTTCAGGAGCTGGATCTGTCTAACAATGAAATAAAGACTGTGGACGCTGGAGCATTTCAGGGTGTTTTTGACAGCCTCCTTGTACTGGATTTATCAAACAATCGCATCAAAAGTGTCCCCAAAGAGGCATTTGCCCGCCTACGAGCAAAAATCAGCCTCTCGAACAACCCGTGGCACTGTGAGTGCACGCTGCAGGAGGTGCTGAGGGAGCTGCAGCTGGACCCGGAGACGGTGAATGAGGTGATGTGCCACACGGCCGTGAAGGAGGAATATGCCGGCAAACCATTAATCCAGGTGCTGGACTCAGGGATCAACTTCTGCAACTTTCACCACAAGACAACTGATGTAGCCATGTTTGTGACCATGTTCGGGTGGTTCACGATGGTGATCGCGTACGTCATCTATTACGTGAGGCACAATCAGGAGGATGCCAGGAGGCACCTGGAGTACCTCAAGTCACTGCCAAGCAGCTCACAGATCAGCAAGGACTTTGACACCATCAGCACGGTTCTCTAACAGGCCTGGTGACTCAGGAGGTGTAGTGTGTGTGTGTGTGTGTGTGTGTGTGTGAGTAAATGTTTGGTTATGTTCAGAATGACTAAAAAGCTGTTGCAACACATCATCATTTATGTTTTCAAGCACATCATAATCATTGGGTGTCTATAATAGAAAATACTGAGCTGCCCATAAATGATGTATTTTACATTATTCCCAAACATTTGCTTTGGTTTTATGTAATATACGTAAATTGTTAAAGCCCCCAACCAAACAAGGCAGCAATGAGAGCACAAAGTGAGCAAAATGCTGCTGAACGTCACAAATACACAAGGAGTAATAGATCCAGAGTGGAGAGATGAATGATCCTTCCCTGGTGTCGATCCTCCATGTGATTGAATTTGGACTGAGACGAATGAGGAGGACTACAGTGTCTCCCAGTTACTTTGTATCGACTGATTTATGTTCTTTGTGTCACTCTGTCAAGGTGAAGGCTATTTTGTGAGACTCCTGCTAATATATGAACACGATCGAGATGTTAAAATTCAGTTTGTATTGCACATGCATAACGGTGTTCTGACAAACCATACTAATTTGGCAAAACGTCCATGAGTAGTTTATGCACATTTCTACTCTCACAGAGTAATTCCAGCACATATTTAAGTAGGTATGACAGTTTGCCACTTAACTTTGCCCATCAGAGTATGCTTGTAGCTCATATTCATAAAGTCAGGACGGTTTGCCACTTCATTTTACCCGTTAAAGTATGCTTGTAGGTCACATTCACAAAGGTAGCATGGTTTGGCACTTAATTTTACCCGTCAGAGTTTGTTATCTAGCGCATATTCACAAAGGTAGGATGGTTCGCCACTTAATTTTAGCTGTTAAAGTATGCTTGTAGGTCACATTCACAAAGGTAGCATGGTTTGGCACTTAATTTCGTGTTGTGCGCATGCACACAAACAACAGGTAGGATGGTTTGTCAGGTAGGATGGATTCCCAGAACACCGGCCCTGCCTTCAAAAAACCTTTACACATCAAACTGTTGGCCCAGGAAATAATAATTTTTTTACTTCATGAAGCATCATGTCATGTTAAAGACTAGGAAAGCCTGCCATGCACTTACAGCTCTGATATGTTTTTTCTGTAGAAGACTTAATCCTTTCTGGTCTAGGTTTAATGTCAAAGAAGGTGAAAGGCTCTGATCCAAGTTCTTTATTATGTAAGGAAGTGAAATAAAAACAAAATTAGCACACTACAGCGCATCATACATCTCAAAATATGAACCTAGTTTCTCCAATCCCAATGACTTTTGGATTTTCACAGGTTGATAACACTTACCTTTTTATATTATAGGCAACATACAGAAAATGCAAAAAGATCTTTACGCACACTCTATGTTGCATCTGTTTGTATTTTAGCTGCCTGGTCTCAGCAGTCCATGATGCGACATAATGCAATTTATTTTGCAGTGTACATGGATACAAATTTTCAGTGGATCTTAATTGGAAGTATGTTTCATTTGTGCACCTCTTAAATTTCTTAGACTATGCTGTAATCAGACTGATCACTAAAGCAACACATAGAAAATTTCTTATTGATAAGCTAATCTCTATTGTATGACTTTCAGTCAGTTATACCTATTGCTATAACACTCCAGATGTCAAACCCATGGTTTCAAAATTGTAGTCCACCGATGTCACAGCAGCCACGTCCATGTTCTATTTACGACCCATGATTTTATCCCAAACGTTGATCTTTTTCAGCCAGTGAATTAAATTCAAAAATAAGAACAAATATACCCAGAACTCTAGTTCTTCACCCATTCAAAATGGACATAATTCAGTTCCTGTTCATTTACATAGTCTTCATAATTTACCTGCGGATTCATTTTACAAACTGCTGCCAGCCTTTTTTGCACATTTACACACAAAATAATTAAAGATTTGTGTACATTAATGTGGATTAATAAATTCAGTTCTTTCATTCTTTTCATTAACTGACATGAACTGTAATGCTGATGCAAAATGACCTTTCCTAACTTAGTGTTTTGCTCCAAAGGGTTTTATAAGAACAGTAAAGTGGAACTGAATCCTTAATCTGGAATTATTCTCATCTGAAAATACTATGTCATTGTCTTCAGGAAACTATGCAGATAAAGGTGTAACTTACAGAGACCCATTTAATATCTTCAGTTTGTGATTCTTTACAAGAATGTGTCCTTTTGTGCAATCAAGATCAGTGATGGATCATGGGGCAGATATTTGGTCAAATATTCTGATAGCAATGCTTTGCTGCCTTGTCCCTTAAGAATCATGCCATGGGAACTTCTGTCACTTAAATGCATCTAAAACTAAATAACTGATGATTGGGTTTAGACACAGCGGCTACAGCTAATGAGTACAACATGTCCAGTTGTGTGAATGATAAGGTGATGCCTTATTTCCATTATTAAATTAAGTCTGAAGGATAAGTTTATCATGGATCGGGGACATCAGAGAATTCACTGAAAACTAAATTCCTTTTCTGTCAGTTTGTCATCCTCTTGTGTTGCTTTTATCAATCTTTTATTGAGAGTCTCATGAGTTTTGCTTTTATCTGCTGGCTTCACAGCCTCACGGTAAAGAATCAGAAACAGCCTGAACAGCATCACCAGAGTATATTCTGTCTGCAGCCAATAAATCCCCTAAACTGCAAAACATTAGGCATGTTCTGAACACGCGATTAAAGCCGTTTTATCTGTTTGTAAAAAGACTTACTGTTCATTCGTACTTTGCAACTCAGAAATTAAATGGTCTGTTGATTATTATTTTTATTTCTTTAGTCCTTACTGGTGATTTAAAAATACTGTCTTCATTCATTTATTTTGCCTATTCATGGTGTTTATTTTTGGTTTTTGCAGAGTTTATTCCACATTTGATTTAATCTGTTTATTACTGTACCAGAAACATCTTCAAACAAATTGCTTCTATAGGGATTAATAAAACTGTTTATACCATATTGTGTTGTACAATACTGGTGGCCCAATGTGCGCAAATCTCAACAATGTGTCTCCTGGATCTGTGTCAGGCAGGTTGATTTGGTCCTGTCAGGTTTGAAATGGAGAACAATGCAAGTAGCGTTATCCTGCAGCCATATCTCCAGACTCTCTGTCCAGATTATAAAAACCCAATTACTGAGCTAAAACACCCACAGTCTAGTCAGAAATCTCCAGATGTTTGTCACTGTGAGGGAGCCCTTCTGCATTCCTGCATTACACAACCTTCCGATTCAAGGTTACACTATTTTGTGATAACCTGACACAGTAGCAGTGGCCTGTATAGAAGGCAGGAATTCACAGCTACAAGGTGTTAAGAATATTTCATGGGGGTTTGACAACACACTCTGACACAAATGTGGTAATGATGCTGAAAATGGCTTTTTCTTGCTAAAAAATATGCATCACTTCCAGTTCAATATTCAAATGTTACACAGGCGTGCTATAATATATGTGCGCAACATACAGAAACTAAGTTGAGCTAAGTATTTAATGACGTCTTAGGTCAGGCAATTAATCAGTGCAGGTAAAAGAAAAAAGCCATCACAAAGTAACTTTAATATACAAATAAATGAATACAGCTTTGAATCGCAATTTTACTGTCTAACTTCAAGGTTTGTATGAATATGTGTGTTGAGTGTTGCAGTTTGTTACTGTCAAGCATCACATATTATCAGTTACCTTACGCCTCAGTCATACAGGCCTTGAAACTGGGTGGTGACCCCCTGGCAACCACTGGCTACTAGGAAAAAATGAATCTGGTGAGAGGTTGCTGACAGTTACTAGGTTAGAATGATTGTAAAGAGGAATGCAGTACTGCATCAAAAACCTGTAATCGCAGGAGATGGCCATCATCACACACAGTTGCCATGGGAGACGTTGACATGCCTCCAAACACTTGCCAACTACTCGCTGAGCGTTAGTGAAAATGTGAAAAGTCTGTTGCAACCCAGTGATGGAGACTGTCCTTGGAGTAAATCATGCACCCAGGAGACATGCTGACAAAAAGTATTTCACACAAAGCAACATAGCGATTAGAGATCATAGAAAGTCTTTTCAAAATGCTATGTCTGAAAAGAAGTGCTGGAAATGTGAAGCCGGTGGTGCCGAGATTAAGGATGCTGCTGTTCGAGATATGATTTGAGAGTAAATACAGTATAGTATTACCTAGGTAACCGGTGCCTCCAATTCTTCCAGTGTTGATGCAGCTTAAAACAACACTTTTAGGCTGAAGGCAAACGTTTTCTGTTTTGTGTTAAACTTCTTTGAGTTTAACTCTAGCCTGGTGAGTAGTTGGAGAGTGTTTGCAGACAAGTTGGTCCCTTTCACGCAAACTACGGATAACTTCTGCAATCTGAGTGACCAAAGCAATCACAAGGAGGTGATTGGAGGAAGTTTTTGGTGCAGCACCCTCTTAGGAAACTGTTTCACCTAGTGAAAGCCAGCGAACTCCAGCAACCACTTGCCAACCAGTTGGGGAACACTCTACCACTAGTTGCCAGAGGATTGGTAACCAGTCTTGAAGCCAGTGTGGCTAAAGGTTTAATTAGCATGCCTTAGGCTTATGACCTTTTTTGATTGTAGCATACCTGTGTTTGGACACAAACTCAACAGAATTTTTTTTTCCTGGTGGTTTACTTTGTTGGTCAGGAGTTGATTGTGTCCAAGTACCTACTCTCTGGGATTTCTACACCATAGCACTGTGCGTTAAGCCCTCTCGCTATCCATCCTCACCACTGCAGAAACAAAAACATCTTCTGTACTTTCCTCATGTAGTGACTCCCCACTCATGTAGTAGTTCAAACAGGTTAAAATAAACACAAAAACACAAGTACTCAACCTACTCCAGGTGAAGATTTGTGTTTAATTTTGCATATTGTCATTCAGTTTTTAAACTATTGTAAGTATCTTTGTTACAAACGTGTCTGTATGTGTAGTTTCGACCTGTCATATAACAATGTTTGTGCTGGCCAATGTGTATAAAACTTTTCTGAACAATTTTCTGAAGGAATGCACATGCCATCTGTGTTGTTATTTTGTAAAATACGTCTCTAGTTAAATCAAAGTGTCGAGGTATCTTTAGGAAATTGTACCTGTCAGTTTTCTTTTCTTCGTCAGTAGAAGAATAAGTCTATGAGCTGTGTATTTCTGTGATGGAAATGAAAGGGCTCCGATAATCATAGAGATTTGTTTCAGTAATTACTGTGTGTTTGTTTTGTTTCTCTAAATTAATGGACACCTTACCAGCATTTCAAAAATAAACATTTCTTTTCAAACACGCTTCAGTGGCCGATTTTTGCTGCTCCCCCAGCAGTGGTGATTTATAAGCTCTGTAGGTAGTTTCTCCCTACACCCTCAGCCTCATGGCTAGTTCAGGAAGCTTGCAGCTTGCATACATCACAGCAGTTCACAGCATAACTTACCTCAAGGTGAAGACTACAATATTATTGGAAAAAACTCAACAACCCAATGAGGAAGCACTTGGCAATGGTGGAAGGATGAACTACCTTTTAACAGGAAGCCTGATCCAGCAGAATAAACTTCAGGAGGTGCAGCCACCTGCCTTGACCAGCTTGGGGGTGAAAGGAAAGAAAAGAGAATGAAAGGGAGACAATTTATTGACATGCAGTAGTGTTAGATAAATATGTTGAGTGAACTGAAGGGAGTGGAGAAGAGCAGCAAAACTAAGGAATGGTCACTTGGTGCAGCCCTGACTGTAAGCTTCACAAAAAGGAAAGCTAATCCTAAAAGTAGAGAGGTTGTCTGTCTCTGAAATCAACACTGGGAGCTGCTTCCTCAGGAGAGGAGTGTGATCACTGAAGCCTCAGCCTCAGCCTCCCATTCTACTTTTAGATTATAGATTTGGGAGCCTCTCCTAAATCCTATATGGACACTTTCACTTCTTAAAAACAGACTACTCTTGACAGTTTCACGTCAGGACCCAGGATTGCACTTGCTGATGTGTGGAGGCATCAGTGCCAAAGGAAATCTTGTGTGCAACACTGGTTGTTTGGGAAAAATTAGTGGTATTTGATTTCATGGACTCAATGTGACTGCACCTGTCAACCTATCAATACCCACAGTAGTGTTTCATAAGCTTTTCGTTTTGGGTGTGGTGCATGGTTGTCGTGCCAAGGTGGGTTATTAAAAGTTTGCTCTTGATGTTCTGGCAGCTTTCTCTGTAGTTTATAGACAGCTTTGTAAATAGTTGTACCCTTTTTCCTCAATGAGTTCCATATATAAACGAGCTGTATAAAAAAATATGACACTTTTGTCAAGTATCTTTAATTTTAGTCCTTGCTTATGTAAGGACTCACAAGAATTATTCTTGTTTGGACAAAGAGAAGCACACAAATGGAACAGAAAACAGAAAAATATGGAATTTAATTTGCTTTAGTGAGTCATCAGCTGTCAAGGATTTTGACTTACAAGTTTGTTTTGCAAGGATTGTGGTTTGGAGCACAGTGTAGTGATTGTTCAATGCAAAAAGAAAAAAAGAAAAACAACCGATTGTTAATCTTCTCCACAGCTGCTTCTCAAGGAGTGGCCTCTTGTGCTGTGAGTAGGGCAAGCTTTTGACTTGTCCCGCTGGCAGTTTGAGAGTGGAGATCGATAAAAGACACATTACAGAGAAAAACACGTCCCTGCAGTACCACTGTTAAAGGCCAGTCTCTAAAGCTCTGCGACATACTTTACTGTAGCATTTATTTTAATTAGTGCTTCCTGAACCTTCAGCGAGTGACTTTTTTTAAACTGTTGTGCTTTTTTTGGATGAGCACGGCAGCGATCTTTATGTCAAAACTTAATTTGTTAATTAGATGTCCGTGCGGAAGTTATGGAGCCAAAAGTGACCAGTGCAATCTTCCAGTGTTATTTAAACTAACCATAAGACTCCTGGGCCAATGTGCTTTGGACAGACGAGACCATGTTTGGCCGTAATGCAGAGCACGGCATTTGGTGAAAACCCAGTGCAACATATGAGTCTTCTCTCCCCACTATATATTAGTATTTTAGAGCCAAATGCAGAGGTAGGAATAAACAAAGTACAAATACTTTGTTACTATACTTAGATACAATTTTCAAGTATCAGTACTTGATATCGCTACTGTTTCATGACAGACTTATTACTTTAGGTTTAATGAATATGATGCGCATATTTAGTTGCTCTGCCTTTGAAGAGGCAAAGAAATTTAAGTCTCATATTGCATTGTATAAACCATGGACGTAGCTTCTTGGTCGGAAAAAATTAAGCCAGCGCATAAGTGTCTAAAAACCTGCATTTTATCTGAAGACCACTAGATGGCGATAGGTGTTGCAAAAAGATATGTTGTCCTACAGAAATCTATGGAAACCTAGCTTTCTTAGATGAACTTTGTCAACATTTCCTTGCTGAATTCATACCGGGTCATACTGAACATAAAATAAGGGTATTTTGTATACTATCTTTCAAACAGAGAATTATCTGTGTGATGAAGCCTTATGTTTGCTGACCAACGAGCTATCAATCATCAGTTGTTAGCCAGTGACTGTGAGGTTTCACAGACAGATCTTAACTTCCTTACGTTTTTTTTGCGACTAAGGTGGCAAAAGTGGAAAAGCTAATCGCAAGGCTTGTGAACAGGACTTTAGAAACCAAAGTGTGATGTCATGGTATAAGGTTGGGCGATATGTAAAATTTTTCCAACCGACATTCGTCAGTCCAATAACTGACAACAGGCAATATATTTGTGCAGGTGACTTTTTGATGGGCGGAACAATGTAGTCATGCACGGACTGATTTGCGTGTTTAGAATTTATATGTTTTGTGTGGAGGGAATATTTTACTTTCTTTTCTTGTTTGTTTCAGTATTAATATACCTACCTTTTGGGTTATTCATTTATTTATTCATTTGAGATGGGCCAAAATGCACAAAAAACTTAACTTTAGGTCAGAGATTTTTTTTAAATGTTCGCTGGAAGAGACATTTTGTTTTTAACTTACTTTTCGAGTGTGTAAATAAACACTGGAACGGCCTGTAAACATGGTTATAGTGGAAAAAAGAAGCCAGTTGTGTGTGTAAAAAAGATTTGTATGTGTAAAAAGAATTTGTGTGTACGTAAAAAAAGATTTGTGTGTGGACTTAGCCAAAAAATACGTGTGAAACTCTGCACCCAAGTTTCAAGTTACAAGTACGAATTTTGACTTCCTTTCATCTGATTGGTCAATGTCATGTCAATCACAGATTTAACTATCCAATCAGAGAATAGATGGGTTTGACTGTTGGAGGGGACACACACACAAATTCTTTTTACACATACAAATCCTGATTTACAAGTACAAAACTGATTTACAAGTACAAAATTTTTATGACCACAATTTGAGCCCATACATTTGTTCGCAGCTGGAAGAGGGTGCTGAAAAAGAGCCCTATTGTTTTTTCTGTTGACTGCTTCTCTTAGTTTCAACCAACATTATTAGCAAACTTACTAATCGGAAAATAAATAAATTGTTCTTGTTAAAACTCAGCCTATTGTCGATAGTCGATATATTCATCCAGCTGCCCAACCTTATCATGGTACCTACGTCCATCTTTTATACTGTCTGGGGTTAAAGTGGGCCAGAATGGTCTGGAATTGACTTAAAGGAGCAGATGTCCATCAACTGGAATTTCAGTACTTCAGAATGTAGCTAGAGCTACTGAAGAGGAGTGAGAGCAAACAAAGTCTTTTAGCAGGTAATTTTAAATGCAATATCTCAAATACCAAACAAATATCAAACACACAAACTATTCCAGTGCAGTGTATCTGACACTGTGTCTGCTAAGTGAAGGTACAGTCGTAGGGAGAGAAAATAAAGGTTAACGTGTGATTTCACTCTCAGAGATGGACGAAGGTGCAAAAAAAAAAATAAAAAAAATAAAAAAAAATGCGGTGGGAATGGCGGAGTGGCCAATAATATTATTTTTGCCATTATATTAATACAACATGAGGTCAGTTGGCAGAAAACATCCTTCATCCACCAATGTTAGAATAGAATAGCCTGCTATTATCATTGTACATGTATAATTTGTTTAACTGGTATTCAATACCTACTGCTCAATCCACTTCGTATTGTCTCTGTCCCGTCTTTGTTTATTGTACATAGATATAGTTAGTAATAGTACCTTTTATCTCTTAAGTTTACCCAAATTTAGCTAGTTATTATTTATTTGTAATTTCTAGTTTTATATCTCTTGGAGATATATTTTTTATGTTCTTTAAATGCACCATGGGGGGCTTGGGGTGAAACGGCATTTTGGCATGCTGTACACTGTGTATATTGTTGTATTGACAATAAAGACCTTGAATCTTGAATCTAATGAAATTATAAAACCTGTACTTCAGGTTTTAGCATGTATTTTTTAAGACAAGTAACTGTAGTTCTGCTTTAGTGACAAATACTTTTGTCACCTCTTGTTCAATGCAAGGTCGTCTGGAAGTCTAGAAATAATAATGTCTAGAAAAGAAAAAAATCAAGGCATTGCAATGGCCCAGTCCAAGTCCAGACCTCAATCTGACCGAAATGATGTGGTGGGACTTTAACAGAGTAGTGCAAATTCACACAAACCTTAATAAAATTAGGTAATGTTGTAAAGAAGCATGGGCCAAAATCCCTTCATATTGATGTGAGAGACTGAAATAGTCACACAGAAAACAAATGGTTGATTCAAGTCATTGCTGCTGAAGGTGTTTGTACAAGCTACTGAAACATAAGCTGTACTTAGTTTTTCACACACTGCTTCTGTGTTTTGGCTTAGCTTGTATTAAATGATTACGTGGTGTAATATGTCAAATGTTGTTGTTGTTAGCCTAATGTTGTGTTTAAATATCTTGCTATGTAAAACTTCAGAATTGAAAGACGTAAACTTTCTTTTTAGCATGACTGCACGTCCACTGTTCAATGAATATATTACCTGAAACTTAGCATTCATTTTAATTCTGAGGTGGTGGGAATTCACAGCAGTCAATATAAGCATGTAAGCGATTGTAAGGCCACCTTGTTGTCAGTATAATAGCCTCAAAGTTTACTTTTTGTTCTGTGTGAAAGCTATAATAAGTCACCGCTGATTCACATTATAATTCAATTCAGTTTCAGTTCAGTTTTATTTATGTACCTGCAACAGCTCTTGGGGCGCATTGTCCTTTTGACAAAGCACTTAGCAACAGTGGGACAAAAAAAAAAGTCCCCCTAACAGGAAAAAAGCTCTAGCAGAACGATGCTCAGAGAGGATGACCAGTGGCCTTGAAGGAGGAGAGAGGAGAAAACAAAGAGAAAAATTCAAAGTGGTGAGAAACAGCAAACAATGACCCAGGGAATATACCACACCTGCCTGTGATGTTGCACCTCCAACATGGTATTGTTTAACCTTTCACGTGGTTTTAAATGGCTTTAAAGCTTTTAACAAGGAGGGCAATTGATCCACATAGGGCCTTTTAATTTGAAAACTGTGTCTTTCCTGTGTGGCCATCTCATCTGCTACATGCAGTTTCATACAGTTTCAATTCAATTCAGTTTTATTTATCTAGCGCCAAATCACAACAACAGTTTCCTATTGAAAGGTAAAGTCCCTATAATATTACAGATAGTACCCTACAATCATACTGGAGTCTTTTAATTTTAAATTTGTCAAAAATATCAATGGCACATATTTTAGCAACACAGACAGCTGCTTGAGGGACATTTGTGAAACATGCTGTGTTGCATCTGTTGGAATTACAAGCATTAACTTGGGTTGGCGTGATAAATTTCGGAGGCCACATCACAGCCAGAACATTACACAGCTATCCTCGGTGGGAATGAGGTATCAGTGTTCAAGTGGAGAACTGTGAAGCAGCCAGGGCATTTCTCAGTGTGGTTATTTATCGAAAAGGTGAAGAAAATGGTCACTTCTGACAACAGATCAAGATTTAATATTATTTATTGTTTATATTTAATATTGAGTAATGAAAAAATACATTACAGGGAGCAAGTAAATAATGAGATCAAGACAACAGCTTGCATGCCTGGGATGCTCTGCTGATATGTACAGAACCACCTGCATCATGTTCATTAGCCTATGAAAAAAAAAAGATTACAGTGTGAACATATTGATTGATATCTTCATGAAAACAATACAAGTTGTTTAGGTGCCTGGAAACTGAAACCCACTAGGGGCTCATTGGCTGTTTCTAAAAAATAAAGCTGCTTACTGTCTCAGTGTCTCCAACAAAGTTCCAGTACTGCAGTCTTACAACTTTAAAGTTAAGGAACTCAAACATGTTTAGTCTGAGTTAAGCAAAAGCTCCTGTTTTTGTGGATTAGTTGTTTTGGATGCAGTGCATATCCACCTACTTCTCCCACACTCCATTACCTGAATTAGCACATTGGCCTCAGATTTGGAAGTTTTGATCCTCATCCCAAACCACTCAATTCCTGGGACAAAAATATCAAGTCCTTGGCTGGATTTTATTACTGACATTCAGCGTTTCCCGTGCAGTCTGGGTCTTAAATCCTCTCACTGACAGTTTTCCTGGCTAAATCAGTTTTTGTTTCCTCCATGAACAGCATAATGATTTGTAATCTTCTGATGATTAACATGTAGAACAACACACTTGGTTGGAATGTGACCCAATCGTTTGCCTCCTTGTGTTTGTTCACTCTGGCTGTTTGCCCTTTGCACCATCTGTTCATTGAAATATCATTAACATTTTAATTAAAGACCCTGACTCTTCTTATGAGCAATACTACTGTTAACGGATGTCAGTCCTCCTTGTTGGGAAGCCCTTGGGTTTAGCTGTCATCTTTATCTAATTCAGGTCTTAAGGCAGCGAAAAGAACTAATTTCCAATTTATAGTTCATTTAAAAACATTTACTGCTCCTGTGCAAGCATATAACAGGTCTTGTTTGGTGTCAAATACTGAGTTAATAAAAACTGGTAGAATTTTTTTTTCTGGAGATCACATTATGTCACAAATTCAGTTATACTGTAAATGTTATACTATAACCCATAAGAAAACATGTGAAAATAAGAAAAATTCCTGACCCATTCAAGTTGATCGGCTGACATTGCTATCTGCGCTTTATCATTTTATCTCAGTGCTCTAAAGTGGTGTGAGTGGTGATGTGGCTTGTTGTCGAAGCATCAAGACTGTTTTCACTAGTGTGACTGTAGTAATTGATGTGTTTGTCCATCCTACCTAAGCAGCTGACGTTCTTTCCAACGATCTTGCATCTTGGGTTAAATGTGAATCAGCTCAGGAAGAACATATTTTGATTGGAATGAAAATGTCTTGCTAATCTTAAGGATCTCATATCCAATATCGATGATATGGACAATCAGTGAGCAATAGTAGACTTTTCTTATTTTGGAGTTACTTAAGCAGACACTACATGTTCAGGGTTTAAAAATTACAGATTGTATGCATAACACTGAACTACAAGTTAACTAAAAAAAAAAACATGATAATAATGAAGACTTGAAATATGCTCAGCGGTATATACCACCAGAGAAAAACCTGTGACTGTGCAAAGCGGCCGAGAGAATGGCTACAGTTCCAACAGAACATATCACTGTGTAAATAGTAATGAATTGCTGACTACTTGTGGTTTATTTTATAATGCACTTTGATGGTGCATGTGGTCCAGTCATACCGCTTCTACTAGCACAATCCTGACACTGCAGAAGTGGTGGAACAAGAAATTGCTGAATGCCTTAATATGACGGTGAGTCAAGAGAAATAAAATCTTAACAATTTCTGACAAAGCCATATATTTATATGCACCATGCTCTAACTTCTGTTTTGATTAAAAATGTAACTAGGCAGCTGTAGCTGATAGTTATCTGCTGCACCTCGCGTGAGCTAATTCCAGTCACGGGACTGGATGTTTCTGGAAAACAGCCCATGCTCCAGTTTTAATGAGTGAAGTTCTCCAATTTTATTAGTGCATTACTATAATAATCAGTTATCTCTTTTATAAGTACATACCATTACAGTTTTGGATGCAGCTTGCTAACAAAGCTTGTTAGAATTAACAGCTAACTTAGCAGATTGTGTTCTAAACTAAAAAGTGTAGCTCATAGTTTAAATGGCAAGTTCGTCTAATAAAAAGAAACAAGAAAGAAAAAGAAACACATCGCAACAGCAGACCACCTTCTCTTTATTCCTGGCTCCTCCGTGGTTATTATCGCCTCAGTTAGCAGCAACTAAGTGTCTCCATCTTTTCAATGTGAGTGTATGAGAGAGAGAGTGCAATTATTGTAATTAACCTTGTAAAGCCTGCACATTGAAATAATTGCCAGGAAATTCAAATTTTTGAAATTCATGTGTATATTGAACCTTCTGACAAAAATAAACCAAGCAAATTAATTATAAATGTGTATATATGAGTTTTAATTTGTATCATTTTAGCGTGTCAGGGTTAAGTTGACCATTTAGAGGCAGTATGAGCTCATTATTCATACTCAGATTGAAAGAGCCTCACTCTATCTTTGACAGTCCCACAAACGAGAATACATTGATGTGACTGACGCTCAGAGCAGTGAAAGGGTTCAAATGTCTCAATAACTCAGTTTAAGAAGGACAATTTAAAAGTAAGGACTACAAAGAAGTGCACATTTGGGACAGCCAATCTAAGCCATGACATGTAGTACAAGAAACATTAAAAGAAATCATCGACAGGGGATAAAATAGGCCTCAAAAGCTGTCTACGTGTATTTAGAATCTCAGTGGACTTTAAATTATACCTCAGATGTTAAGACAGGGTTTTCTGCCATATGCCATTTATGTAAGCACGGCATTCAAAATGTTCAGCAGCGGTGCTATCACAAGCAATTTTATCTATTTGAAAAGTGCTTTTGAACCAGTAGGGTAAAATAATTCACCAGTCTTGCAAAAACAGAGGACTGGAAGGAGGAGACAGTCACAGGTTGCAGCACAGCATGTGGCAATATATTTAATTCAGCACTCACCCAAACTAAACAATCACACCAAAAAACAAATCTACAAAGTCAGATGCCGACGCAAACCACACGGTGCCCACCGGCTGCTGACAGGAAGCCCTGGAGGAATACATAAGGACCAATGGCAAAAATTTCAGAAGCAAATGAAAGCATCCAGATTATCACCAACTTTTTCAACCACTGACAATTTGTTTCACAGCACACGCATGCAGTATCTATGGGGCTATTTTAAGCCAGCCTCTGTAGTTCAACAAAGGGTACTTTTCATTAGGCTAACAAACGCTTCGTGACCTCCTCTCTTTTCCTATGACTCAGAAATCATTCATTCTCATTATAGAGGATTTTCTGGGTCCTTGGGGGATAGAATGATGCATTTTACTGTCAACATACACATATTCTTTTGCAGCTGTGTGATATTTTTTTTAAATTGTGTAAATAAACATATAAAATACAAGATATGCAAAATCCTAATCAAGGTTTAAAAATATTATATGACAACTATATCAGTAACACTACAACTAATAATTGGCTATGTTAATCAATTTACTGAGCTAAATATGCTCATGTTACATATTACTCCATATGCCTTATGCCCCTTACCTTCAGAACTGCCACACCGTTCTCAAAACACTGCCCTATGGCCACATTCAAAATTACATAAATTTTAGTTGATTTGCGGTGATTATTTAGACATTTGTGGTAATGAGCAGGTAAACAGGCCCCTTGCATCATATAGGTCTAAACGAGAACTTCACTTAGAGTTATGGAAGAAAAGATTTTACTATATGCAGGTTTCAACTTCTGAATTTCTGAGTATCAGATCTCTCGCTCTCTCACATCCTCGCTGAGAGGAGTTGGGACCAGAGGAAGAGATGCGAGCAAATGAAGAGAATATGCCTTTTTTGCCTAAGCACCTCTTGCTAATACGCTATTTGTATCTTCTTCTTTGGTCCCTGCGGGGATTTTATCAGTAGCATTTTAAACATTCTTGTATTTCAATGTCCAGTGAGCTTTTACATATATTTTATTTTCATGTACATATATGTACAGTATGTTGGGTGGTGTGGACAATAATATGTCCTTAATTGTGTCAGATTGTTCACCATACAACCTATCTTGGTTGAGTTAATCTACAAGTTGTGCCTGAATTTAAATCAAATTAGCCTGACGCTATTGTGGCTTTATAGTTTTCTATCCAGCTAAGAAAGTCTGTCCAACCAAGTTTATTTTGAATTTATTTTTAATGCAATGCAAATAGGAACACTGATGATAATAAAATAAAATAAAAAGTATGCCATCAACTATTTCATTATAAAATGATTCGTTTCCATATGTCACAATTCAAAAAGCATTTTTCTCTTCTGACAGTATCCACTTTGTTTTCACTTAACCTAAATTGGCCTAATTGTGTTTTGTAAGAGCTCATTTTTTAGCATATATTGTTTTGAGAATTGAAATGGCGCTTTCAGCCATAGCACAAGTCACGTTCACTAGATGAATGAAAACCTTAATTGGATGTGCACTTTACATTTGGAGATGATGACACAATAGAGTCAAGGCTGATAAACCCACATTCAAACAACTACGAGAAAGAAAGGCTGCAAATACAAGACCTATACGCAGGTTGCTGATGCTGAAAAATCTTTAGGCATGAATTTTCAGCACATCTGTATTTGTATGTGTTTCAAAGCTAAAAAAACACTCCAATGCTCCTCCGTGAGTTCCCCTATTACCAAAAAAATACTGACTGACTGCAGGTTTAATGAAATGGTCCCTTTTTTCCTTTTCCAATGTCTCTTTTGTTTTACCTTTGAGAAACTTCTGTCTTTGCTCTGTGTAGGACGTAACTTTACACTGGCCTTAAATGACAACACCATTTATGGGGTATGACAGTTGGGGTTGTTCCCGGATCGTTATGTTCTCTAACCCCATGTACAGTTCACTAACCCAAAAGTCTCAGGTCTCATAGATTTGGACAGTTCGGACCATTTGGAAAGCGCGGGGAGCAGGTGGCAGAGGGACTCCCAAGGAAGGTCACAGTTTGATTCGCTGTAACTGTGAATGTGCTTAGCTGAATCAAAGTGTCCTTGAACGAGACGATAACCAGCCTCATGTCAAAATCTGTATAACTTCATGGATACTGATATGCTCAATCTTTTCAGACATTTCTGCTGCTGCCCTTTAGTCATCTGTGCTAAAACAATGAATTATTCCAGCTAGGAAAAACTGGGAAACTTGGTTTAAAAACCAAGAGAAATGTGGCTTTTGTGCCAGTGGTGGCCCTTAATGCATAACACTAATATTCTCTGTTGAAATACTGACAAGAAAAGGTTTAGCCTTGTGAAGAAATAGTTTTTCCCTCCTATGTCTTGTTTTTATTCAACAAGGGGTCAGATTGTTCAAGGCCTCTAAAAAGCTAGGACTCAGATCAGATTGACTATTATGTAATTTCTTCTTTATTTTGTTCTGTTTTACTGCCCGTTGGCAACCCATTTAATTAGAGCAGGTATTTGTACTGACTTCTAGTGGAAGATAATGTAATTGTTCTGCCCGTTACTCACGCCGATCGCTTAGAGTACTAATCAGTGGAACCAGATAATCTTCACACAGTGGTTGGGAAACACTGATATAAGGGACACTCTGGCATGCCAGGAGCACAATGCAGCCAGCAGTGGAAATATGCACTGTATGTTAATATTCTAATAATAAAAATGCAGTAAAATGTTAGTATTCAGTATAATAAATGCGCCATCAAGAACAATAAAGAAAAACACAGTAAATAATAACAGAAATCACATGGATATTTCCTTTGGGAAAATACGCGAAAAATAAAAAAAGTTCAAATAAAATACTGTAAACAGGGCCTTCAGTTATCCAGTTTATTATGCTATGCAGCCTTATTTTTTTATTCACCCATTACTCCTCAGATCTGGCGAAAGTGACAGGACGTCACTGAGGTCTGTAACTGGACACGAGCGCTCATCTAATACAATTGTGGTCAAATTAGATTTGGTATTTGTAAGAGGGCCATCTGTTGGTCAGAATGTGGCATTGCAGGTGACTATACGGGACCTTTAAGGTACAATAAAGGACAAACCAATTTTGCTAATTTCACGGGATGTCCTGGCTAAAACAGGACAGTCGGCAACCCTTTTGGTAAGGTCCATCTACTACAGTGTCTCTGTTTGATGTTTTAAGGTCTTCCAGGAATAGTAAGCGCTTACCAAATAGGTGTTTCAATGCCAAAATGTATCCACCATAATGACAATAAGTGGGTGTTGTATGTAGTTTATTAAAAATATTAATGCAGGACACAGAATTTTGCTGAATAAAGAACTGGTTAGTTCTGAATTCAAAGAGTAGTTATCTCCTCTTTTAGTCAGCTTTCTGAGCCACGCCTCTCAGCAGGTGTTTTGTAAGTAAGCCGTGAACTATGGGTTCCTGCATTGTTCTCATTAATCTCACTGAGACGTGAAGGCACTTTGCTTTCCCACAGGATGAGGAGCAGTTCATCATTACACCCTTTCTGAAAACTATAATCACCATCTCAGCTCCACAGGTACAGCAAGGAGAAAGGCTTCTATTAACCTCCTGCTGTATTTCTCCAGCAATTGCTGGCTCATTAGCTACTGCTTCATTGGTTTAAACTCAGACTGTCACTCTCACTCACCATCATTTCATTCTGTGGCTGGATATTTAAGAGTATGAGGTGTACCTCTGAGAATTCATATTTGTAAATTGTGATGAGTTTTGAGTGGTCTGTTTGTGCTTCGACTTGCATGGAATACTGAATAGGCTCAGAGAGGCTTGTATTTTGGACATGCCCAGCGATCAAAGAAATGAAAATTGCAGTTTCAACAAAGTATTTTGGATCGTGCAGTTTCTCATCACACCGCCCACCCCTCCCACCTTCAGGCAGGAACTCTCCCTACAGAGATTAATAGGAGCCTGTTAAGTGCAAGTGTAAATGCTATCTATACATGAGTCTAGATTTTGGAGAGCAGTGGACTTAAATCAATACCCAAGATTCAATAACACAATGACAGAAAGTGGCATGCATCGGTGTAGTAAATCACATTTTCAGATGTACTACGCTTCAGATAGCCAATAAACGAGGTGACCTGCTTTAGGTCGGTGTTTACCTAATAGCTTTCTAAAACAGGGACATACATATCTGTGTCACAGGCCAGGCCAGTAGATGCGTGAGTGGTGTAATCAAAGTACAGGGTGTAGTGACTAACAAGGCATCAATCACTGCACCACAGGAACCCTATGTGAATTAAACTTACTTTCAGATGTTTTCCAGTGCTGCAAGTGTGACATTCCTCCTTATTCCTCCTCAGAGATTGCACAGAAGAGGCTGAGCTTAAACCTTGGGCATGTTTTTTGGTATTTACCCTGATTGTTCTGGTATGTCCGGTTTTGGAGACATCAGTTGTAGTAACGTCTGATTACTCCTGATTATAATAGAACAAAATGGTAGTACTTTTGTGGTTCTCGTACTGACAAAAAATCAGCAGAAATCTTCAGCAGGTTGCTTTAAAAACAGTTTGGGAACTTTTATGGGAACCATACTTACTTTCTTCTGAGTTATACACCTTTCCAAGGTAAGACTTCACAAAAGTGTCCCACAACCTGTGCGAAGAGACGTGACAGCATGATGTGTGTGAGCACTCTGAGCATTACAACCTTGACTATAAAAAGAGTGATTTAAAGGATTTCTAGAACCCCCAAATCTGCATGTAAGCTGTTTAATGTCTGCTTGTTTTTTGTCTTTAACTTGTGTTTTTTATCAGCTGTAAGAAAAAAAAAGTCTTTTCTGGGATACAGGAAAGAAAATCTATATTATCCTAATATTTATATAAATGAGCCTGAATGAGTGTTCCTAATTTATTTCATTCATTTTTTTATACTGAAAAAAAAAAGGAAAATGTCCTGGTAATTTTATGTCAGTACATTTTTCAACAGAGGTTTCTGTAAATAGATACAGAAATTTTAAAACAATACACTGTATCTTTTTTTAATGGATCTTTTATTAATTTTTTCTACAGTGTGCCATTTATGATTTCATATGTCAGCGCTGCATTTTCATTCCAGTAGCTAATATCATATTTGTTCTGAATTCATGCAATTGTAGAACTATAATAACTAAAACTGTTCATTACATTTTTGTTACCAGGAAAATGAAACCACATTGAAGCTGAACGATGAAAACATCTCTTGCTCTTGACGAAGGCAGTCGCACTTTTCTCCTCTCCCTTAGCTTTCCTGCCTAGCTTCTTATGTCCTTGTCTAGTCTCGTGTTTTTGTATTACTTCTCCCTGGAACACTCTCTCACAGTCTGTTCTCTAAAACCTAAAAGAGAAATTATGGATTTGATCAACTGGTCCCTAAATGCAACTGACACCCTTTTCTCAATGAGAAGTTTGGGCTCGGGTGAGCCTGAGTGCTGAAGATATCTACCTATTCGGAACCATGGTAACAGGGTTCTGCTGATCGGAGCTGGCTTGGCCCTGACTTATCGAAGAATTAAGAAAGCGGAACCGGCTGTTCAAACCCCCACAAGGCTGCCCGCTGGGATTGAAACGATGGGACGAGGCGTGAGTTTCTCAAAATGGGCTCATTGAGTGCAGCATGGATAAGATCTTGGAGAAGCTTACGGCTGCCGTGAATACTCAGAATAAGATCTCTGAGTGCACACTGGATTATATCTTGGAGGGGCTCGCTCGGAATAACACCTCTGAGCGCAATTTTGATAACATCATGGAGAAGCTCACGGCTCTCCAACGGGAGATTGAGAGACCAGTGTTGGACTGTTAGAACAGCTTTGAAATTCATATGAGCTGTTCACACTAAAGTAAAAAGCACCATCACTTCATGCGGATACCCTCTCGGCGCCAGCTGCGGTCTCAAGGCTGGAGCCGAACAACAACACCCTGATAACGACTGTGTTTAGACTCATCCCCCCTCCCTTTCCAAACGCCTTCGATGCTTGTTCCCTCCTGGGAACACGGCGGGTCTGAGCCCGCGCTGGAATGGTAGCGCTGGGCAGGATGGCTGCTGTGTTTGCTTCGGATTACTCCTCACCCCCCACCCAACCCTGTGGCTTGTCACGTGTTCCATAATGTTGTGCTGTGGACATTTATGTGCTTTTTTGTGCAGAGGAGTTTTTTTGTTTCCTGTTCTCATGCTGTCCTCCCAGGAGCCCGGCATGAGTAGAGGTCTCTTTATTTTCCTCTTGTACTTTCCCATTGTAGTGAATATTTCAGTGTTTTTTTTTCTGTAACGCTACCGTCTCCGACCTTATCCCCATGTGATGTCTGTGTTGTGTGTGATGGGGGGGGGGGGGGGGGGAATCAATCAATCAATCAATCAATCAATCAATCAATCAATCAATCAATCAATCAATCAATCAATCAATCAATCGATTGGTTGATTGATCTGTCAGCACCAGTAGGTCGGCTTTGAAACAGGGAAGCTTTAAAGTTCCAAAGAGCACTTTGAGTCGTACCTGTGCACATTTAAAGGAGTGAAAATACATGCAACATAATCAGTCTAATAGCTTTTAAAATGGGAATGTTTCAACTCCACTAGAACATCAACTATACCAAATCTTTTGTGATTTATTTATTATTGGTTTTGTAATCCTTGGAACTCAGAAGTATCTGCTGGCCACAATTTTGTTATAAATGTTTTTTGTCAAAGCCACAGGGAGACACTGGAGGTGGGTAAAGACAGGTAATAAAAACCACTTGCCTAAGGTTTAAGAGAGATGGATGTTTTTGTTAAAACAGAGACCTTAATAGCACTAAATCTGCTTGGTAAATGACACATGCAGCTTACAAATTAAGTAAAAAAAATTAGAACCAAATGTTCTTTGATCACATGTAAGATCTATTTTCCTTCTATAACTCCCAACTGTACCACTGTCCAGAATTCAAATAGAGTTTTTGTGCTTAAAAAAACACATATTAGTCTAGATCAGGGGTCAGCAACCTTTCACACCCAAAGAGCCATTTGGACCCGGTTTCCACGCAAACGAGAACACTGGGAGCCGCAAATACTTTTTGATATCTAAAATGAAGATAACACTGTATATATTGTTTTTTACCTTTTTTTTTACCTAACTCGGGGCTGTACGAAGTCACTTTCATCTTTACTCAGGACTGTAAGCTGTCATCTGTGAGGCGTGAGCGGTGTTTGTTTTTAACATAGTTCACGGTGGAGAATAGTTGTAGTTAGTTCCGCGAGTGTGACGCTTATTTTGAGCGATGAAAAAATGATAAAATATAATTGTATTTTTATATTTCAATATCACAATCTTCCAATTTAGAACTACAAGTTGAAAAAGAACTAACATAAATAAAATACACTTCAGCTAAATACTTCTAATTTATTTTCCCAAACCACGCGGAGCCGCAGTATAAGGACTAAAGAGGCGCGTGTGGCTCCGGAGCCGCAGGTTGCCGACCCCTGGTCTAGATGGTTAAACAGCACATTTGATTAAGTATGAACTCTCTTCAGTTCTGATTAATTGGTAAAACATAATTAAACAAAATAAATACTCAACACTTCACTCTCTCCAAAGTCTAAACGTACTCTTTCTAAGGAGAAAAGCTTCTTTTTCTATAGAGCAAACAGGATAAAAATATTTTCTTTTACTGCCAAATTAATTTATTTGCAGCTGCAGTTGTAGTTCTGTAAATTATTTCAGTGATTTTAGTTCATAGTTTGATTACCTGGTATTCAATATGTTAGCTTAAAATGTTTGTAAAAAATAATTCTGAGCTTCACAGACGAGATTTAGGCTGACGGATAACATTGCACCTCACCCAGATTCAGGGTTGCTCAAGGCACGCTGTTATTATTCTTGGGATGACATTGCACCATCTCATCCAGCAATGTGCCACATCTTTCTCCTCAATTATGTATTTGTGTTCATGCACCCGAGGGCCATTTGAAGCTAGCTAGCTTCCAGTCCCCGTGTGTCTCTGACATATGTCTCTATCTCAAGAATGTAGGATATTAACTTTATTGCCCTAGTCCTTTCAGTAGAAGAGCACCTTTACTGTAGCAATAAACATGCACTGCAATAAGGCAAATTCACAGAGGATCGATTTAGGACTTCTAGTAGTGCCGCATTTTCACCTTAGTCTGGACGATACCTCCTTTAAGGAGAGATAAAGTTTAGAATGTTCTCTTCATATCTTTCCTTCATTTTTGTTGTTATAATCAGGATACAGCACCAACTTTGAAGCAAGTTGCCCAAGTGTGCTTAGGAAACTTTTACAAGCTCTTGTCTTTCCATGACCTTATCGTCTCGTTTTGTTGACTTGTCTATTGTTGTTGTTGTCTATTGTTGGTCCAGCACAGTCCACTGTGCTGGACCAACTTTTAATATCTTACTTGCACAGGCTCCGTGAGTGCCCTTCAATTTTATAGAGCTGCACAGTGAACACTTTGAAGTCAGTAAAATCCCCTGTTTTTGTCTTCTTCTGAGATTGTAATGAAAAACAATAAATTGTATTGTCATGTTAAAATTGCTCGGAGTAGTCTTCTTCCTATAAATGAGCTGAATGTAATAGAGAAGCCATGCATCTCAAACCTTGTGTAATTCAAGATAGTCTGTTTAGCACAGCGTCAGCCACTGGCTTGTAACTCCAGCCTCTCTACAAAAATACTAGAATTAAAAACTGAATTAATACATTTTTAATAAATTAAAATTGAAGGGCAATATTGACGATACTGATACTTTTAACCTATAAAGGGAACTTATGTAGGGGAGAGCAGTGTGTTATGATTTATGAGCTGAATCGTTGTACATTTAACAATTTCTGTACCCATTTTAATGAACACCAAACACCAGTGACGTGATTTTTACCCTTCACAATGATTAGTTAACACAGTAAAAAAAAAAAAAAATACCTGTCATCTTTTCTTATATATTGTTACTGTATTTTTTTTTAGAGACCATTAATATAAATGTGCCTGCCTTTAAAGGATTCTAGGTCAGTTTCTGTTGTTTAAGTGTGCTATAGGCTATAAAGAACTGATGTGACAGTCAACAGAAAAAGGTTCATCCATTTTTCATAGTGCATGTTTGAGGTATGGTTTTAATTTAAAAAAAAAGATAATACTAATGTATTTAACACAGTTCAGTGGGATTCATACTGAAAATTTAGGATGAAAAAATGTATCGATGTGATACTGTGATACCATTGTTGGTATCTATATTAGTATTTGGATCAATTTCCTTGGGAACTGATATATAGAGACCAAAACAAGTTTTACTCCCGCGTCATTGGACATTTTATACTGCGAGTCTTTGTGAACTGAAACCAGCCTCAAATGGCCATTTGAAAACCTGCATGTAAAATGATTGTACAAGTCAATATTGTCATCTTATTATTTACAATTTTTCAAACTCCAAACCATGTAACGTCAAAGGATTAATTAATTTTACCAGTCCTACATATCTATAGTCCTAAACACCCTGTTTTAAAGACTGCGACCTATATTTGCTCAACTTTGTCATGTTAGGTAAAACGGGCAAGAAAAGAAAGAGAAATTCAACTGAGGTAGAAAATCTGTGTGAGTTATTTCAAGTCTGTTCCATCTTACGTTAAGATGACTGACCACTATGAATAAGACTCAATGCTGCTCGAGACTGAGCCAAGACATTTCTGTCTCTCTCTCTTCTTTACAGTGTGATGATTGAGAGCATTGTCTGTCCTCAACAGTAAAGGTAAAACTTTTTTCTACTAACTGTACACGCTGTGTCATTCTGCCCATCTTTGCTATGCAGGACAAAAAATGCGGTTACTAATAACCAAGCAAATCAGCATACATCATAATGTCCTCCTCTGTTATTGCAAATTAGGACGCAGTTGATTTGATTAGGTAAAGCAAGGTCACAAGATTAATCTCCAGCGTTCATCTCTGCAGAAGTCTCCTTCCACGCAGAGCTCCAGCGTGACCTTCCTGTGCTGGGAAAGCCTTTGAGTAAATCACAGTGGAGCAAAGATTTCCTACACAGGCTCTGAGATAAAAACCACTTCGAGCTTTGCTTTTTTTCACCCTCATACTTCAACTGCTACAGTCGCTCTGAACACGTCAGCAAAGTTAACATATATGAAACATATATCCATGCATCTTGAAGATTTGAACTACTTGTGATTCACTGAACCTTCTTTTAAGTGCTCCTGTCATGACCGTTTAAAAGTGCCACATTACTGGCGTGCTTCAGTGGATCCCCTATGTATCCACGATGACAAAGCTCCATTTATTAAGCAATGATTCACTTGTCGATCTAAGTAAAGAGGCCCAATATAAATTGCAAGTACAACACAACAAAGTGAAGCACTGCACAGCAACTTGCGCATCCCATGGCCAAAAAAAACGCCTCACCTGTGGATGCTTAATTGGAAAAACATAACGACCAGAAATGTCTTCACAGAACAGGTGCATCTCAGGCTAGAAACAAGAGTTGAGTCATTCATTTGATCATCTTTAATTATATTTGTTGCACCTGCCTTTTATCAGTGTGCCATTAAAAACATCACGAGTCCCGTCCAAAACGACACTTTCTGCGTAACTGGGATATATAATTTTCCTCTGGCTTAAATTGAGCGAACTGTCCCTTTGGAAGCATCCTTTTTATCAATGTGTTGCCAGCGCATCATAGGTAATTTGAACACGTGTTTTCACACTCACACTGGTTACGTGTCTATGCTTGGCCAAAAAAAATGTTCTGTTGTATAATCAAGTTACCAGACCGCAATATATCCAAACAGCTGGTGGCCTGTTTTAGGTGGTGCTGGGGCTTCAAAGGCACTGCATCTGTTTTGGATCACGCCAGTGTTCATCAAATTAGGTGAGCTCACATTCCGGTCTCGACTCACTCTGGCCGTGGTAGATCGCACTCAGGTCTGTGCCTGGAAATTTCATTACAAGGAAAGGCGAGGTCAGCTGCTATCTGTGCGGTCCATTTTCTGTCAAGCAAATTTTATTACCACGGCCAAACAAAGACGCTCTCTCTGAGCAAGAATTGATTAAAGGTTTTGCTTCAGTGCGCTTTGATACATTTTATGACTTTAAAGATGCCATTTCAGCATTAAGTTGTGTTTATGTAAGCAAATTGGTAAATGGAAGTGTTGAAAGGAAAAGCATTAAATACGTTAAGGTTTGAAGTGGGATGATGGTTATTAAAGCTGTAAGGATGATGATGTCTTTTAGGAGAAAAAGCAGCTGGACTTTAATTACTTCAGCTTGTAAGGATACCTTTATATAAAGCTGTCTTTTTATTTTCACCACATTCACAGTGTGGTTGGTAAGTTCATTTGTAAAAAATTACCTGACTGAAACATCCTAAAATTTTGGATGGACTTTAAAACTGTGAACAAGTGGGAACCTCGAATGTGAAGTGAAGCCAACATGGAAGTGCCTACTGAGGCTGACTCCAAAAAAAAAAGTTCCCATGAAAAAGCATAAAAATGGTTCTGCTATCTTTGCATAGACCCCATCTTTATAACAGCTTTAAGGTGGGGGGCCTTCATTTTCTTACTGTTCTCTCAAAGCAGACAAATTCACATTTTATTTAAACATAAAGTTTGACTTAAAGGGGATGTTTCTGCTTAGATTAAAATACAGACAGGCAAAGTATTTATTTATGTGAACCTATACATTTATGGAGTTTATCCATGAAGAAAAGCAAATGTGGCATGATGGACTTATCCTTAGAAGTTTGGCCCCTTTTTTAAGAAATATCTTTTAGGTTTTGAAGTTGAAGGGTGGTGGACCAAAATACAGACATGAGGCAATAAAGCAGAAGTAAAATGTGAGGCTGTAGCGAAGGTGGAACTGCTGGACCCAGTGCAGATAGAAAGGTGTGACAGGTCAGATCAGACTTGATCAACTGTTCATTAAGAGCGCGTGTGCTGGTCTATTAAGGTGCTGAAACTAGAAGAGTGTACTCTAAAGTAAGTTCAACATAGGCAGGCTTTATTTGGAATAACTGGCTTAACAAAACCTGTCCCAACCCCAGACTTTCTCCAACAGGCTCTGTGAACACTTGCATAAACAGGGATGTCTGATGTGTCATTTGACTCTTCTTCTGCACAAAATCCATCAGCTGAGTGCCGACCACTCCAGCCAGAGACGTTATCAGAGGAGCAGGTGATAAATATGTACAAGGAACATGACAAATATAACAGTAAAATATAACATGGTTGTCACAAATAAGGCATCAGAGTAATGCTGCAGAAAATTGGTAACACTGAATTCATGATCATTACGAGCTCACCAAGCAAAAAATATCTATTTTGCTGCACTCAGTGCTGTGCATATTAAATATGACAGCTGCACTAATATTAGATACTTTAAACTGATTCCATTTAAGCGTTACAGGTTAATCAGTGTGTTCAGGTGTTTCACTCTCCCATAGCCTTAAAAAGGAGACACAGAATCACTTGCTGCTGTAACGTTACAGCAGGGCTTCGTTCGGCTCGATTACAGCTCAACGGGTTGCATTTATGAAAAGACAAGTCCATATAACACTCAAAACTTGCTGCTATTAAAACAATCAGTGACTCAAACTCTAAATGTATCTGAAAATCTGAATATAACCGGCTGTGGATCAGGTTAAGTGTTCAGCAGTGCTTGCTGGGTAAAGAGACAGCCTTCTCTGTAACATGCAAACTCTGACTTTATCCTCAACATAGCTTCCTACACTTTACTCTCACTTCCTGGTGAGTCCTACATCAGAGGGCACAGCCAAGTCAAAGCAAACATGATACATAACAAGAGAGAGTGCAAACTCTGGAGGCATGACAGTCGCAATCTTTAGCAGACATTACCAGGCTTATTGGTTTCATTTCTCACATAACTGCACATGAATCCATCTGTAAATATGGTTTCTTCTAAAAATTGCTATAATTGGTTTTGTGGATGACTGTGAGAAGCTGCAGTGACAAGAACCCCCACTAACACACAAAACCAACTGTTGTCATCACAGAGAATAATGCTCCGACACACCACAGACTAACCATCTTCCTTTTCTCTTTCTGTATAGACAAAAGTCTCCACTGCTATGCCTTTTCGTTTGTTTCCCATTATCTGTTAAATAAATCAAAACTATGGGAGTGCCACACATGCCCGCTTCTATTCTTCATGTTATTGAACTAGCAGGTTGGAGAAGAGGATGACAATCCCCAGCGAAAAATGATAATGATTTGTTCTTCCTGCTGCTCGGTGACTGCGGTGATTATTCCTAAGTGTTTCTGTGACAGTGGTATTGATTCACCCTGATATTCACAATCCAATCACCTTTGTACTCTATGTGAGCTGGACCAGCATATTTTTCTTTAAAAATCACTATAGACCCTCCTGTCATGAAACGTGCTCATATAAATCTGCTCATAACAAATTGCATGCTTTTATTTTAATGAAAAAGGAAATGAGGAACAGCTGAAACTACAGACAAACATACAGTGCTACAAATGAATGCAGTTTTAGTAAATACAAGCAAGGATATGAACTCTTCTTTTTCCTGTTTTCCCTTTTTTTTATTCCCAAAGAATACCTTCAGAGCAGCCACAGGCAATAGAAAATACAATACTGTGGCGAACAGTTCAAGGTAAATTATATATAATGTTGGTCATATGACGTCCTGCGATTGCATCTCATACATCCAAACAGCTGCCACTGAGACCGAAAGCCACAGTGTGACTGTGAATTTTCAAAACTTCAAAACTGTGTACTTCAGATGGACTCATCCCTGTCCTGATTCTCAGCTCTGGAGTCGATGACGCTCACTAAATGCTTGAAAGCCCATTACCTGGAATAGGTGCTCTTGAAGTACGATTCAATTTGAAAGGCTTCTTTCCTGCAATGTCTGTTTTGATATCTTGCCTTCTGGGAGTTCTTTGGTGTGTTCAGAGGGGAAAAGATATTAGAGTGGTGCCGTTTCCAAAGACTGTTACAACGAAAAGTATATATCTGCTGTTAGGAGAACATAACGACTGCAGTGCAGACTATGCTTCATGCAAGAATTACAAGTTAAGTAAGTTGGGTTTTTCTGTACTAGTTGTTGAACGTTTGTAAATGAAAGATTAAAAAGTGAAAGAATAATGAAACAGGTAACTTAAACTATATTAATAGAATAGAATAGAATAGAATAGAATAGAATAGAATAGAATGCCTTTATTGTCACTATACAGTTGTACAATGAGATACAGAGCATCTCCTACTCAGTGTAAACATGCTGGGGGGGTACAGTTCTGCAGCGCTATGTACATATGGACAGTATTAACATAGGGAAAAACATATATATATATAAAATGTACAATATACAAGACGTAAGTAATATGTAATAAATAGTGTTATGTATATACAGTTGAGTTATTGCACATAGAATTGGTATTGCACAGTGGTGGTCCATAGAGGAAGTGGGAAGTGGGGGGCTGTGTTATCTGTGCATGTGTGAGTTCAGGGTGGTTATCGCTTTGGGGAAGAAACTGTTTTTGAGTCTGTGGGTTTTTGTGTTGATGCACCTGTAGCGCTTCCCTGAGGGAAGCAGGCTGAACATGTTGAAGCCAGGGTGGGAGCTGTCCTTGATAATGTTTGCTGCTCTGCTGAGGCAGCGGGAGGAATAAATGTCCATCAGGGAGGGGAGAGGGCAGCCGATGATCTTTTGTGCTGTCTTGACCACACTCTGAAGCCTCACTCTATCTGCTTTGGTGCAGCTGCCGTACCATACCGTGATGCAGTAGGTTAGCAGGCTCTCAATGGACGAGCGGTAGAAGGTCAGCAGCAGGTTGGAGTTCAGCTTGTACTTCCTGAGGACTCTCAGGAAGTGCAGCCGCTGTTGGGCCTTCTTGATGACCGCTGAGATGTTTCCTGTCCAGGAGATGTCAGCAGAGATGAGGACACCAAGGAACCGGAAAGTGTGGACCCTCTCCACACACTCCCCGTTGATGTAGAGGGGGGCCAAGTCGGTGCTGTGTCTCCTGAAGTCAACAATGAGCTCTTTGGTTTTCTTAGTGTTCAGTGCCAGGTTGTTTTCTGAACACCATGCTGCCAGCTTCAGGACTTCCTCTCTGTACTCTGCCTCGTCTCCCTTCGAGATGAGTCCGACTACCGTGGTGTCATCAGCAAACTTGATGATGAGAGTGTTGTTGTGGGTCGAACTGCAGTCGTGGGTGTAGAGAGAATACAGGAGGGGGCTCAGCACACAGCCCTGTGGGGAGCCGGTGCTCAGTGTGCGAGTGGAGGAGAGATGAGGGCCGAGTCTTACAGTCTGGGGCCGGTTTGTGAGGAAATCCTTTATCCAGGCACATGTGAGAGGAGGGAGGCCAAGAGTGACCAGTTTGGTGATGAGGATGTCCGGGATGATTGTATTAAAGGCTGAGCTGTAGTCCACAAAGAGCATTCGGACGTAGCTTTGCCGCTGCTCTAGGTGACTCAGCACAGCGTGGAGGGCTGTGGCGATGGCGTCTTCTGTGGATCTGTTTGCACGGTATGCAAACTGGTGGGGGTCGAATTCTGGGGGGAGGTAATCCTTGATGTGCTGAAGGACTAGTCTCTCAAAGCATTTCATGATTACCGGTGAGGGCCACAGGGCGGTAATCATTCAGGCTGGAGATGGGAGACTTCTTCGGCACTGGGATGATTGTGGCTGATTTTAGACAGGATGGGATGGCTGCCTGATCCAGTGAGAGGTTGAAGAGTCTGGTGAAGATGAGGGTGAGCTGGTGTGCGCATGCTCTTAGTACCTTGCCAGGTACTCCATCTGGACCGGCCGCCTTCCTGGGGTTCACTGCTAGGAGCACACGTCTGACATCGTGCTCTGTTACAGTGAGTGGAGCGGTGCAGGAACCAGGTGAGGATGAGGATGGGAGCAGGGCTGAAGCAGATGAGTGTTGCTGTTGTGGTGTTTCAAAGCGGGCGAAGAAGCTGTTTATTTCCTCTGCCAGCTGCCCACTCGGGTTTTCTGTTTTCGCAGTACTGCCTCTGTGGTTGATGATGTCTTGCATTCCCTGCCACACCTCTCGTGTGTTGTTGCTGGACAGGTGGGACCGTGCCTACGATGGTGTAGTGGTTAGCCGATTGCAAAAAGTCACTGGTTCAGTTCCAGCTGGAGACTCATATCCTGCTGAGAACCAGCCTATTCATTATGTCCTCTGTAATGGACATTATTGAACTATATGCTTTGTACCCTGCCTCTCGCCCCAAGACAGCTGGGATATATTCCAGAGACCCTGATAAGTGGCAGAGAATGAATGGAGGAGGATATCCCTGTGAAAGGATAGTGAAAACATGCAGACCTGCTTGTTTGCTGTGGCCCCTTCTGGCAGATTAGTAGTTTTCTGATGACCGTACTAATAAATAAGATCTTATTTATTTAATCATTACTAAGCTCACTTTTCACTGGGCGGCTCTTCTTTCTCGTTTAATAATAAGAACTTTTAGTGAAGGACTAACTCCCTTTCCTGTTGCTGCTGCTTCTCTCACACACCAGTGCCCTGTACTCTGAAGCAAAGTCACCATACCTGGGATATCTTGGCGATGGCAGCATCTGACCAATCACAATAATGGATAAGTGTGCTGGCAGCAGAGCCTCTGTTTTTATGAACAAAGTAGAAATGATTCCATTAAAACCCCAAAAGTTGATTCTGTTCATCTGGACCTAGCGTTTTCTGGGAGAAACGTTTCGTCACTCATCCAAGTGACTTCTTCAGTCTCAGCTGACTGCAGGTTTCCCCAAAACTTATAAACAGTACATTTGCATAATGACTGAAACCAGCCCACTGAAGGAGCAATGGGCTGGGAGGTCAGTTCCTTAATCATAATTATGCAAATTCTCATGACCATTGATCAACAACCACTGACCAAAACCCACTGATCAAAGACCACTGATCAATGGCCATGAGTACCATTCACAGAGAGTTGGGGAATGGCTGCAATCAAAGCATTGTAAGATGGTGAAAGATGTACCCTTAGGCCACCTCCTCGATTCAGAGATGGTCTTTCCCTTTTCACAGAAATGGCCTCCTTGACTCCGCACTCAAACCAGCGTCCCTCCCTGTCCAGGATGTGTACATCCTCATCATTGAAAGAGTGTCCACTGGCCTGTAGGTGTAAATAGACTGCAGAGTCCTGGCCTGACAAGGTAGCTCTTCTGTGTTGTGCCATCCGCTTCACCAGAGGTTGTTTGAACTGACCTTCCAGCCCATTCTTCCCTCAGTGGGCTGGTTTCAGTCATTATGCAAATGTACTGTTTATAAGATTGGGGAAACCTGCAGTCAGCTCAGACTGAAGAAGTCACTTGGATGAGTGACGAAACGTTTCTCCCACAAAACGCTACGTCCAGATGAACAGAATAAACTTTTGGAGATTTACTTTCCTGGATGATTGAGAACGCATCAAGATGATTCCATTAAAAGTACAAGGAGATTAAACACGTGATACATTGTGAAACAGCACAGCTGCTCCAGATGTGAGACAAAAAAGCAGTTTAGTATTAAAACCACTGTATGAATGTGTGTGTTCTTTAAAACATTGTGGTTAGTAAGACTGAGATTGAGCTGATTTTTTAATGAAATTTAATCTATTTGAAGTCTGGAAAGAGAGAAAAAATGGCGATCGTTTCAGTGAACAGATTTATCAACACTCTGTGTCACTAAGACCTGGGAGAATCTGATGGATTATAATTAAATGAATGTTTAAAAGACCGTTTTAGTTTTTATTCTTTCAGCTTTTCTGGAGAACTGACAGGTAAGTATTCCCTAATTTCATACCCCTAACTCTAATCTGGAGCATAACCTGTTGCTTGTAGTGTGCGAAACAGAGCTGATCGTAAGTTAATATGGGCTAGTAATTCTAATACCATTACCCACACTTATTTAGAAAGTTTATGTATGGGAGAGTGGTGTGTCATGATTTGTGAGATGAATCCCCATTAAATCTGAACACAGTTTAATTACAGAGTGAGTTTTACTTTCCAGAATAATTAGCTAGCGCAATAAAACACCTTTCAGTCGTCTTTTATTTTGAAACTCGTTTTTTCGGAGACCTGGAATCTATACGTGTCTGTCTTTAAATCACTTTTGTTACTTAAGAGCTGCTGAGTCACATGACTGCAGGACAATTAAACACAACAGAGAAGGGAGGAGGGGGCGGAGCAAAGTTTGCAGTGTTGGCACAGTCATGTCTACTTTCTGATGAATGGGAGCAAAGTAGTGAAGCATTGTTTCAATATCTATACCAGCATTGGTCTCTATGCTATCAAGATTTGAAATAATTCACCCACCCCTAACTGCTACGGTGCAGGCTGGGATTGTAGCATAAGTCTATCTCAGTAACAAGTTGAAATTACCTGAATAATAAAGACAGAAGAAAAGATTCCTATCCCACAACAAACTTGCAAAAAAGCAGTCAGCACAGCTCCAAAAGCTGTAGTCTGTCCAGTGGCCACTTGTAGCTGGCTCCATTTTTAAAACATCCAACTTTATGGCATTAAAAATCAGGTTTACAGCCTGCTATGAAGTGCAAAATCAATCTGGATACTGGAGTTATAGATGTGGTCACTTTGAATGACACTGCGCTTGTGATGTAGATGGCTTTGTATCATCTTTTATGCACCTGTCTGACAAATAAGACTACTTGCTGTAGGGCACAGCTGATCCAAGAAGTGCATGCTCCAGTCTGGTGTGTGAAGTTTTACAAGCTGCTGACATATCTGAGTGAACCAGACAGGATAAGTGCTTATGAAAATGAACGGAAGGGAGTTTCTTTAACTTGACAGCCACATTTAACGGAAAGTCTTTCTCTCAGCGTATTTTCAATGACCTGAAAAATGTTTTTTCAATTTTCACTTTACAGCCAAAAGCAAACCATGTTTGGATGTCTGACAGAGCCGTCTTTTTTAACATCCTTTCAATGCTTTTTTGCTGCTTTTATTGACAAACCAATCCGTAAATATAAAATAACTGCAATTCTCCCAAGGCCTAGATTGCTGCTGTTTTATGTCACTGTTTTCTGGCCAGTAAGTTTAATGTTTTGATTTTGTTTTCCTGCTTTGAGCCACTCATCCATATTCAGGAACATCTTCAAATCAGATGTTGGGAGCCTGCAGTGTGTAAACCGTCTGTGTCGGAAAACCGGAACAAAAGGACCATTTGAAGCTCTGTTTGAGTTAATATGCCCCAATGTTAGCTGCATGAAAACACATATTTCACCGACAGCATGTTCACTCAATTTGCAGTCTAATTATAGCACATGATCCACAGCGAAGGACTCGCCAGTTTGGAACAGTTCCATCTTGAGCAGCACCTGCAGCTGGCCTGTTTCTCTGCCCCATTTGGCTTATCGCCTATCCTTTTCAAAGACCGAAACCAAGATATTTGTGTCAGAGCAAAACTGCTGCGGTGTTTCCTGATATAAAGGAAGATCACTTTTACAATACACCTGGGTGGAATTTACTGTGCCAGCACCTCAGCCTTGAAGAGATAAACAGAGGGACCAGCACTTACCCTGTGCCAAGTTCTAACATATAAGAACCGAGACAGGAAAGAGAAGATATGTTTGCAATGCCCTGTTTTCCCCATGGAGAGATGAGCAGCCTGTGATACCTGCAAGTGTCTGCCGCTGGCCCTGTTGTGCCTGAGACGATCGGCAGCATTTGCCTCTGTTAAGTGGCAGAAGAAAAGAACCTTTGTTGCTTTCACTTATTCACTGAACAGTACCAAAACCTTACAGGATATTTCACCTTATTAAGTTTACGCTGTTGCCATGAGAGTATGTCTTTACATTATCCAGCTATAAAGTAAAATAAAAGAAGTACAAAAAAAGAAAACTGTGCTTTGGGATTACTCAACATTGTGCAATGCACTATCTCATAAATCAGAAACTCAGAGAACTCACAAATCTATTTCTAATTAGGTGAACATATTACAGCAAATACTCTGCAATTTTATGCTTTTTTCATGAGGTACATTGCTTCACAATTCAATTTAAGAAGAAAAGCTGGGAAGCTTATTGTCCCTTTTCTATCTGCCCTGGAAAAATATACTCAGACGCTTGTCCTGGTTACTGAATTGTGGAGCTGATGCTATAAACAGTCCAGTCTCCAAGTGGAATTATTTATAGTGGCGGTGCCTTCTTCATGGCTTCCAGCCTCTCTCTGTTATCTGGTGGGACTGATCAAAGCAGGGACATGACGAAGAGCAATTGGCCTCATTTACTAACAGTGCGTACACGCTTGTAAGAATGTTTCCATTCACATGTTAGTCATTGTCTTCACTTCATTGAAATCCACTAGGCCACTTTATCTAACCCTAAACCCTTACAACAAAATAAAGCACGAACGCATTAAAACGCACACCCTGATGGAGAGATCCAGTTCAGTTTTGCAGAATTTTAGTGTATCACTGCCAGAATGACAAAGGTGGGAAGTCACCAAAAAGGACCAAAAGATAGAATTGTTCGAATAACTAAGTGTAACTTTCTACACTGTGCTCATTAAAATGATGATTTCCTGTTTGATTACGTTTGAATCTGAAATCTAAATTTGAGGCTAAAAAAATCACATTATTAAGACTTTCTTCTGTCTCTCTTATTACAGGAACAACAAAAATGTTTCTTTTGTACAATTATTTACAAACCAGAGTGTGGACTAAAACTCTTCTAAATCTGACTTTATGAATATTTATACTTCAGCATGAGAATATTACAGGAACATGCCCCAGTGATGCCACCCACGTCCCACTTTTAAAGTCTCTAGATGACCATTTTGGTTTTTTGCAATCTTGTGGATCTGATTGTGCAATGATGGGACAAAGTAAATTAATGTTAACTACTTCATTGACGTTTTTGGCTAACATGTTGAGTATAAACTGAAAAATCATGTTGTGTTAAATAAGAAATGAAACCACTACTTGAGACTTAAAAAGATTAATGTGTTTACTGAAGACTTTGATCTGACGAGATGAGTTGTTTTCCCTTAGACGCCTGTACAGTCTGACCTCTTTTTCAGACCAGGAGTTGCCTGTTGCTTCACTTTTCAGTGCAGGACACTACGGCCTCAGTCACACAGGTCTAGATCCCAGTTAGCAACATTCTGTCAACCAGTGGTTGCTGGGAAAAAATGTGTAGTTGCTGGAGTTGATTGCTAATAGCTGCTTTGAAATCAGTTGCTCATGTCCCAGTAACACAGAACAAGAGATCAGTCAGTGAACTCCTCGTAACTGTTAGTCGCTGCAGAAAAGTGTATATTCTGTAGGGTGCTAGCATTAACTTAATTAAAATGAGGTGCTGCACTAAAAAAGGGACTTCTTTGAATGTTTGCGATGACAATGCTGCAAATTACAGGTGAATTAGTGACCTAAGTACTCTCAGAGTGGTAGTGAAACTGTGAAAAATGCAGGGAAATAGTGAGAAAGCAAACAGGTCCCGTTTCCAGTTTACGTCACACTTTTTCAACTTTCACTATCTCACTAAGAATGAAATGGTGAGTTCATTCTGCCAAGTCTTCGTCCTTCATGCAAACTATGGACCACCATGGCTATCAATTTAGCCACGGTGGCTAAATTCATAGCTAAATCAATAAAAGGAGGTTTTTGGTGTGACATCCTGTTTGTGAGCAATTTCATCTTGTTTTTTCCCAGACTTATACTGGGAGTCCTACAACAAAATAATAATGCCATTGTGTCAAACCCGTGGCCACAATATTAACAACAGGAAGACAAGACCAGGTGGTCCTCCTGTTGTTAATATTGTGTCAAACAGATTTCTACTTAAGGCCACAGTTGTGGCTCTAATACCCATCAGTCCATGTGTGTCCCGTCGCTGACTAATTCACTTTTTAAATCTCGTTTGACCTTTTTGTTCAGTAAGGACAAACGGCGGCTGTTCAAATTAATTTTCAATTTTTTTTATATTCCATAATTTGATTTTTGAATAATTTAATAAATAAGCAGTCACAGCTAATTTTTAAAATTCCAAATTGACTTTGCCCGAGCCCATTCCCTGCAGGAGCCCTGTTAAACAAAGCTTTTATCGTGAACGCACATATACCTGTGTTTTATCAATTTTTGACAATTAAGGAAATTAATGAAATTTGACTTCCCTGTAGTTTGGATAGAACTTCATCTGTTCTGCAGCTCAGCTTAGACATGGAGTGGAATTGAAAAGCAGAACACACATTATCAGTGATGTCGGCACAACCCACTGAGTAAGAGAATGTCAATTTTAAAGCAATTATTGTAATACCACAGCAAAATCAATACTTGAAAAATTCCCTTTAGACAACATTAGTTTCATAACAATCATCTGTAAGGCCTCCTTCAAAGCTTATATCAAATTATTATTTTAAAAATGTGTTGTTTCCATACTTTTATTTTAATAAAACATCATCAGATTATCTCTGGTCTTCAGCTTTCCTCCCCCATCGACTCACGAGAAACAAATATTGTTCCGCAGATGAAATCACACAAATAAATCGATGGATTTTTGCCTTAGATCTTCAACAACCACATATGCTAGTGTATGCCTTTATCTGCACTCTCAGAATCCACATGCTGATCTATCTGTGTGCACAGGGCAAAAGATCATCAGCTGGTTTTAATATACAGTACCTCTAAGTGCTTGGGAATGCAGAGTGGGGTACTATTTCGGAGGAGAGGCTAAGAAAAGATAGACTTTAAAATAAATGCCAAATACTGCATCCATCCATTCTCTGAACCACTTATCCAGCTCAGGGTCACAAGGGCCTGGAGCCTACCAATCATCTTATAGTTAGGGGTAACACACATAGTCAGACCAATGTGTTCACACTCACACCAAAAAGGAAATTAGAGGTGCTAATTTTCCCAAAGTTTAAATGTTTGGACTAAAGGTTTTAGAGGGTCTAATCGGTTCTCTAATAACAAAGACCTGACCTGTGACCGCAGCTGGTTTGGGTCAGGCAGCTGTTTACTAATGCATAAGCATTTGCAGCATGTGCACAGATCTTAGGCACTAAAAGAACAGTGAGAGGATGCTTTTATGTATCAGTGAAGTTGCTGTTAACAACAATTTCACAAACTATACTTCTGTGAGCACCTTTTGCTCTTTCTCACTTTTCTTGGGTACAAGTGAACTTTTTCAAGGTATCTTAACAGGAAGTTTTCCCACGTGTCTTGAAGGACTTGCTTCAATTCTTGTGTGGATTCAGAGTGGGGTACTTGCTGCCATCTTTTCATATAATATCAAGGCTCTGGGAGCCATACCATCTGTTGCATGATTCATTATGTTTGATATTGTTGAATAATAATAATAATAATAATAATAATAATAATAATAATGGATTGGATTTATATAGCGCTTTTCAAAGCACCCAAAGCGCTTTACAATGCCACTATTCATTCACTCTCACATTCAGGCAAGCTACGGTTGTAGCCACAGCTGCCCTGGGGCAGACTGACAGAAGCTGGTCTTGATGAGGTCCAGGTATTTCCAATACAGGGAGGCGTGGGCCCAGGGCGTGAACCCACCATGAGTTCCGCCCCGGCAAAACAGGAGAGAGAGAGAGAAACAAAGAGAGAGAAAGAGAGCAAGAGATAGGAGCATAATGATCAGTGCCTTGCTGATCCCCCAGGCTGTGACAATTTACCTTCTACCCCACCCAGAAGGATGTTTTCATTTAACATTAAACCCAGATCTAAAGTACTCCGAACTACAGCAGGTGTCTCCAGGACCACACTTTGAAGTACTCACACATTCACTCACAGGGTGAAAACATTAAAAGGCTGGTAATTAACCCTGGAATTGGAATGCTCAGCTTAGGGTGCAGAAAGAGGAACTAGGCTTGTTGTTACACTGTCAGTGTGAATAACACTAATATAATGTGCAGTGTGGTGGCTCAGTATTAATTAAACACGGGAGCTCCTATGACAACAAAAACATGTGTCTTTGAGATATTTTAAATAATTATTCTTCAAAACTCTTCAGCAGGTAACAGCAAACGGGTGGAGGTACAAGAAGTCGCACAGATGTTGAGGAAATGAATCAAACTAGAACACGTTTTTATCACAAACATGATCCTATTTTGAGTATTCTTGATGATGCTTTGGATTGGCTTTTCTTATACTTTTTGAATCCATGAGTCCACTAGGGTCTCCTTGGATCCGAGTGACTTGACGTTCCGGCTGGACATCCGTATACCTGCCTGCTTTTTGTGACCGTGCAAATTTCTCTCGTGAGAATTTACTTTTTAATCTACCAGTTATACAGTTAGCCCAGGCCCCTGTTATCAAGAGGGATAACAGGAATGACTACTCTGCCTCGTGTCTCCAGCTGTCCGTGTCCATGCCACAACAGAATATCATCAAGGTTTTAATCTTTGGATTCAGGTGGTTTCAGTCCTCTTGCCACAGGTGAGTAAAACCAAGCCCCTGTCAATGCAGTCTACCTTTACAAACTTTGAGTGTGGTGAGAATATTTGAGAATTTGATGTGGATCTCTGAGAGGATGACACTTTTGCAGTCAGTGTTTTAATTTTTGTCCTCCCTCCTGGATATTTTGCGATCAGCTGTAAAGCCTTGATATGTTCTGGATGTGGTTACACGTGTAATTGGTGCATTGTAATGTAAACTTTCTGAGGATGAGTCTGCACGATCACAAAAAACAGGCAGGCACACGGACCTCTGCACTGACCCTTTGTGCTCACCTTCTGATGATGAATTTAAGCTCTGTTAGAAATACGTCTCTTCACTGTGCTGAGTGGGGTGAGATCTACCGATTTACTGTGATACTCCTTGGTAATGCTAAAAAATATTGCCTTAGCCTTGAACTTTGCAAGTAAGCTAAGCCTGCTTGCTAGAGATGTGTCAGATCCCCACGTGTCTTGACGATGTTAGGGTACAGTTAAGCCCAACCTGATAACAAAACAGTATCGTGGATTTGCTGAACTTGTTTCAGAGACCAGTCAAGTTCAATTAGTTTTACCTGTGGAGATCCAAGAGTGTTTTGTACACAGCTGTAAACATGTAGCCAGGCTCTAGTGGCCAATGCAGGAACTGCAATGTTTGGCAAACCTGCTGTTGTCATCAAGTGAATATTCAACACCTGCTTTTTTATTATTGTGATTTAAAGCACCTATTGGAATTTGTAAAAAGAGACCTTGACTTGTGTCGCTGCTCATCCAACATTCCTGACCAGAAATACAAACATGCAAAAAAATAAAATAAAAAATGCACAAAAAAAGACGTATGTGAAGATAAACCTTGGCAGAGGTAAGACATATTTGAACACCCAGGTCTTGGTTGGTTAAAGATTAAATCCAGCATGCTGGAAAACAGACCTTGAATTCTTCTTGAAGGCTTTATGGAAATGAGGCAGCTGTCCTTGACAATGCAATTGGATGAGAGTCTACAAACTCCTCTCAGGAAGTCAGCTGCAGCAGCTTGCTGCAGCGTCACACCAGTCTGAAGCATCGCAGCTGATGCTCAACACGCCAGCTCTATAAATCATTCAGGACACATATCTACTCTAAACCCTGTTATTTCTGTTTTATATATGTCAGTATTCAGCGCTGATGTAAATGAGCTTTTTGTGCGAAAACATCAATTAATGTTCTGTTCTTGTCCTCATCTTTTCTCCTAATCTCCAAATCCACTTCATTTCAGAGACCAAACAATGAAAGGCTCAGCACCCACCCCTGCTGAGAAAAAAGTTGTTTAACAAGCAATCAACAAACATTTTAATCAACAAAAGCCTTAGGGGATGAGTTTCATGTCTCACGATGGATAAATCATAACACTTTGGAGTGCACTGAAAGCCGATGTAAATTTGCTCCTGTTTAGAGGCTGCGGTGAAAGTATAAGCTAATATAAGAAGGGGTGTTCGCACAGAGAATACCCAACGATCTGCAGGGTCGATGTGTCCAGCTTGTGCTGTGCTCCTTAAATGAGACTCATTCAATATACATTAACTCAGTTAACCTGGCATTTCTTGCAAAAAACATAGCATGCACAGTGTAACTTCATTTACCCAAAATACTTCAGTCTATCCTGCACTAGGCCCATAAAATATAAATCTACCCACAGATTAAGTAAGTAAAGAGACAGGCCTCCCTCCTCGTCTCACCTTTCCGCCCTGAAGCAGACGTACCTTTCTTAAATCTGCTGTTGGGGGAGGGTTAAAAAGTCTTGTCACGTTCTCTTGTTACAGAGCAGGAGTTGCTGATGGTTACTGCTAAAGGAGCTCACTCTTCCATGTTCAGTAACACCACTTCCTTGGAGGTTTAATTGCAGTTTGAGGAAAACTTTCCTTTATGCACGTCCACAGTGTGAAATGGAGTTCAGGATGTCAAGTCAGAGACAGCTAACAAACACTTCTGTGGGCCATCACCACGGGGCTAAATTTCACCACTGGCATGGTGAAATATTGCCTTGTGGGTAAGACTGAGTTCTGATATAGTGCTTATGTAACACAGAAGGGCATTTTAATGCCTTTATTAGTTCCAGAGAGATATCCAGAAATGAGGGTGAAAGACACTGATCAGACATATCCCGGGCATGTTGAAGGTCATAGTTAGTCGTAAGCCACAGTGATGCCATTTCCCAGAAATGGGAGGAAAATGGCTTTAAGAAAAAAAAAAGGTACTTGATCATTTTCACAGGCCAGTGCTAAGGCAATCTTTTCATAGTTGTACTGAAGTGTGACAATGCCAGATGTGGTTTGTCACTATCAGCTGGTATTTCACGGCAAGATCACAAAATGGTTTTAGTGATATTTAAGTAACCTAAGAAATATGCTTAGGAGCTCATATATGAGGGTACCCATGCTGTGTCAGCCACAGGTTTGTGAAATCCCATTTTGAAGCCTTGACTTTAGCTCTGTGCTCATCACCATCGTGATTTTTGAGTCTAGCAATCGTCATATTTGAATGGGAGGATGGAGTGCTATTCCACAAATGCCAACAAGGATGGGACAATAAAATACTTGAGTTTCATTCCTCAAAACGGGACCAAGATCTAGGACTGGCTGTGCCACAGAGAGAATAAAACCAAGTTTTCACAGCAATCTATACAGTCCTGTTAAAGCTTTATATAACTCCCATTTTTCTTTATATAGTAGCAGAGTACAAATGATATGTAGATTGTATGTATACTGAAAAAGCCCTGTGGTTCAGAATCTGATTTACTAATATACGCATGGTGGTAAGAACTAAAACACAGGGAAAAAAACACTCCATCGCATCATCTTTGGGATAGTGCCGAGAAATTAGACTACTTCATTATTACTGCTGAAGGTTTGTCATGGGGTGTAGTTCATTTTCCACATGACTGCATAGAGTCCTGTCAAAACTTTTTTCATATGACTGTATTTGTCATAAAAAATGTATTAAAATGCATTTTAAAAATGTGTCAAAAGATACCAGCATCATAAGCATGGATTAATTAAGCATGGATGGAAACGCTGCAAGCCACAGCTGCCTGTGTTAGCATCACCAGCCAAACACTGCAGGACTTGATTCAGATGAAAGACAATACTAAGAGAGATACAAAGGATACAGAGAAACAATGACCATTACCTGTAGGCTAGAACAGATTAGCCCACGGGTATTTGGGCATTGGTTCTCCAGGTCCAACTCTGTTGTCAGAAGGAAACACTCTTTACGGACGAATGGTATTACTTCAATATGTGTTTTGATGTTGGTGATAAAAAGCCCCTTCTACACTTTAGTTATCAAACCATTCAGTGGCCTCATGTGCTTGTATCGGCATCATCACCCTGGCAGTTGGCAGTGTTGATGAAACGCTTCATCAGTTGTCTCTGTATGACAGTTTTTAACATCGAGCCCACTCTCATTAATATTCACATGTCAACATGTATTTCTTTTTGGCACGCAAGTAAAGATTAGGAATCAGAGAAACTTCTAATGTTCTCAAAATGTATCCCTGTAATTGACATGAAATTGTCCAAACTCAATCTTAGGCTTCTTACTTTTTGACTTAAATTAAATAAAAATCCAGTTAGTTTTCCAAAAGCAGATGTGGAGTTTGGAAAGCTCTGAAAACTCCCGTGAAGACCTAGAAAGTCTGTTTCAACAGAGCCCTGATGTAACGTCCTGCAATGTCTCCTCTGGAGTAGCGCGATCAGCGTTCTTCTTTGCCATTGTTTTAAAACTTCCTTTTAAGTCTTTATTATCTTGCAATAATATTCCACGGCATGTCAGCAGACCCCAAAAGCCATGCTGATGTTGTCAGTATTAATGGCAAGTCATGCACCTCCAGGCAAGGGCTTATTCACTGCGTGACACGCTGTCTATCACTTTGTCATTTTTCCTGTCTTACACACTCACGTCAGTGTGTTGCCTCTGGTCCAGCCTTGGTATTTTGAAAGAGAGCACAGCTGCAAAGCCCTACATTTAATCCGCTCCACCCGCTGGTGTCGCCACCTTTTTTTTTTTTCAAAATGACAGCGAACAATTAACGGGAAATTAGTCACCAAAGCTCAAAGTACTTAAAGATCCACCACTTGTGATATTGGTAAAAGTATATATATATACTCTTCAGCCCACCAGACCTGTTAATTGTTACTGGCAAGAAATTGAAATTGTAGCTTCACATCAGTGTAAGAAGATAAATATATAATTTTTGCGAAATATTGCAAATACACTTGACTACAGATACATCTCAGGTGAAAATACTGACCGCAAACCACCAAAAACAAAAGAATAATTACACATCCTTTTGATTTATGCCAGAATTGATCCATAATTTAACCCCACAAATCCAAAGGGACCTTAATTAAATCCCCTTTTTTCAGTTTTTCTTTGACAGTAAAAGCTTGTTGTATAAAGCAAAGTTTTTATTTAAGCTAGAATCCGAGTCTGTTCCCCGAGTGCTACAATACCTCATACAGCACACAATGTCAAATGTTGCTGCAGCTCGAGGAGGTGGTGGTGTGGATAATGCCTGCTTTTGTGCTGAGGCGTTTAAAGACCACATGAGTTTAAACTCGAGTGTTTTTAAAGTATTGTAATGGTTCTTTTATTTATGTTATTTATTTAGATTCTTCTTTTTTTGGATATATGAGGTAAATGGTCTGGTACATGTATAGCCACAGCTTTTTCATTCATTCAATCACACACACATTCATACAGCATACACCCAAGCACTTTTTCTAACATTCACACACACTCTGATAAATGCATCGGGGGCAACTCAGGGTTCAGACATGCAGACTGGAGGAGATCGATCCACTGACCTTCCCACTGGTAGATGACCCACTCTACTGCCTGATCCAAAGCCTCCACCTGCACCCTCTATGCTTTTCAGTGTTTCTGTGGAGAACAGTTAGAAGGTTTATTTGGCAATGACACACCATGACCAAGACTCCTGTGGTGATTAATCAAATCCAGCCAGTGTTCACCTTCAGGGTGTTTCTCTTTTTTCCGACTTCACTGTCCTGTCCTAGAATTTTGGAAATTCAAAATGATGAGAAACTGAGCCAAGTGCACCTGGGAGAGGATCTGCAAAGTGAGAAGCTGTCCTTCAGTTGAATTCAATTCAGTTTCATTTACATAGTGCCAACAAAAATAGTCACCTGAAGGAGTAATAAATATATTTGTATTATGATTTAAATAGACATTTACTGTAATAAGCTGTTTATGGTGATTACAGTACATTTGGAACAAAACAGCTGGAACTCTTACACTTCAGTATTTACATTTCATGCACAACAACACTGTTTTTACAGTAAGAAACTTATTGTAGATTACAGTAAAGACACTGTCAAACCTACAAATCTAGCTACATTACTGTAATTGCCTTCAGTCAACACTGATTAAGGCTGATATTGTACATTATTAATATTAGTGTTATAAAATATTAGTTTATTTCTCAGGCAATGAGTAGTTAAGCTTAGTTTGATAAAAACAAATTTAAACAGACGTGTTTCTTCCTTTATCAAAAGAAACTAATAAACTGCAGCATTGTGTGCAGAAAGACAAAAGAGAGAAGCTATCTGAGCTCCGATAAGATTAATAGAAGAAAGCAGTCAGGGATGGAGCAGAGCGCTGGCACAGATTTCCAGGGTGAAAGCTAGCAGATTTCCAAAACAGTCCCCATAGATGCAGCTATTTATGTGGAGAAATGAACCATTACTGTATCTAATTTGTGGCAAATTGATCCTGGAGACTAGGGCTGTCATCCATCCTCGTGCTTGTGTGTTTAGACGCCGATTTATACTTTGTCAGAGGGGAATAGAGCTGGGAGGACAAATGTGTCAGCTCACTGCCTCGCTCAGGCTCCTGTCACAGAAGAGCTATGATGGTGAAGAAAGCAGCTGGGGAAGGATTCACTCATATTTTGGCAACAGGAAGCTCCGCAGGCGGACATAAGTGAGGAAACCAACCTTCAGGTGACATAATGAAGTGAAGCAGGGCATGACTTGTACCTTATTTAATCTCTCGATATTGTTAGCGAGTACAAAACAGGAAAAAACAACAAAAAAAAGCAAATAAAAACGTAATTATGGTCTGGAATAAAACGACTGCCAGGGTGAAGTGAATAACACTGATCATCCGATTACAATGCAGCGTTCTGCTGGGAAACCTTGACAAGCCAAACACACCCCGACAGCAGTGGTCTCCCCCCAGCTGCACATGAACTCAGAACATAACAAAGATTTGGACAATTCAGTGAGGAAGCTGAAGTCCACACTGAAAGTAAAGAAAAATAACAAAACTTGTAAATGTGCAGAAAACAAATGGAAAATCAACCACAGTTTACCTAATTAGAAACCTGCGGAGCCTATACTACCACAGTGTTGTTATGCTGACCTTTCCAGCCCCAAAATTTACATTTCAAACTTTAAAACACATAGAAAAAAGACTGAAAACTTTATCTTTTACCCCCTTCACGCACAGTGGCCTTTGGCCCACAGCTTTGCCTCTGTACTCGGGAACAAATACAGAGGAAGAGTGCAGCGTGGTCGAATTTTGAATCACTGATTAAAATATTGCTGTAAAAGTAGAAAGAGAAAACTTTAAAAGATGCCGGAGGCAGAATTAATGTTTAATGAAGGCTTTTAATAGACATGCAAATTTCCACAAATGTATAAATAACCATTAAATAAAGACATCTAGAACTACAACTGAGATTTGAATCATTGCTGCTGCTATCAGCACTGCTCACACTGCAACTACAACTTCATTTAGAAGTAACCGCCTTCAGGGTCAGAGGTTAAACTGCTGTTGTCAAGATAGTCTTTTGAACTGGTAACTGAAACGGAAACGTTAAGTGTCACTTCGTTAATTGACATTGCATTATCCCCATCTAGTGGTAAAAACCACATGATGCAAGTGTTTGCACATCAAATTAAAACACCATCCAGCGCACGATGAAAACACTGCTGCTGAGGACTAACTTTGACTCTAATGTAAAGCTACAATAGGAGGAAGGTTGCAAAACTTAAGTATGATGTGATGAAACTCAAATATGGTTCTCTACATCTCTCAAACATCAATATAGTCCTCATTTTTTAACATAAATCATTTGCTTCTAAAACATAATCAAATATCTTTTTTTTAACATCATTTAGACATTGGTCTGTGCTAATTAAGCTCATCTGTCAGTGCAAATCAACGCATTTTGTCCATTTCATGTTTTTAGTTTTTATGTCTTGTTGAAAATTTTTAGATAAGGTTAAAAAATAGTACTTGTACTAACAGCAATAATGCTAGCAATATTAGTAATGATGACATCACATGCATAAAAGAAAAGTTTGAAAAGTGCATCAGAATAAAAAGAAATATAAATAAATAAATAAATAAATAAAAGAGATAAAAACATTTTGCAGTGCTTATAGAATTAATACAGTCAGCGTAAAAGTTAAATAAAACAAATAAAAACTATTTTATTTATTTATTAAACTCTTACTATTATTGTTAATTCAAAAACAATATGCTTTGTTTTATAATATTTAGAAATATCTAGGGTTAATATTGTGCTTTATATTAAATAAATAAATAAATAATGATAAAAATAATAATTTTCAAAAACCCTTGGAAAAAAATAATGTCAGTCAAAGTTTATAAGAACTTATTTGCAAAAAAAATAAAAATGTAATAAAAAACTGAATTAAACCCATTAAATTAGATGGATGGATGGAGCCGGTCTCGGTGGAAGGGGGCGGAGTTTCCTGCGTTGTTTGAAGGGTGGCTCACAGAAAAGTAGTTGTGATGGCAGCGGAGTGAGCATCTTTGTCCTTGTGTACTTTGTAGATGAAACCTGGACCTGTGGTGAGTAAAAACGAGGCTCTTTGAAAGTCATGCGCCTGCTGTTTTGCGTGTCTCTGCTGTGCTCGCTGGTTTTATGCGGCCGTGGAAGGGCTGAGTTCACTCCGGCTGCGGGACACCCTCTGCATGCCGATGATGGGAACTTTTCAAACCAGGATCCCAGGAAACAAGAGCCCTTTCAACTCCAACAGCAAGCGCTGGAGCCCAGGCCAGGTCGGTGTAACGTCGATTTAAAGTTTACACTCTGTCCTCAGTTAAATGTTTGAGGAGCAAATGAACTGCATTACATCCTGAGAACATAATCGGTGTTTTTAACAGTTCTTTTTATATATTCATGCTTCATCTTTCTTCCCCAAAAGGCTGCAAGTACCATATTATAGACTAAGAAACCTTTATTGAGCTGGCTTAGACCATCTGTATGAGGATTTTCTCACAAATCTGCAGATTTGCTCATGAGCAATAAGTGATGTTGGATCTTCCTGCTGCCAACTCATGAGTAAGGTGTCTCCATCTGTCTCCTTTTAGTGCATCGCCACCACCAGGCACAAATTTGATCATTTCGTGTGCACATTATTTACAACATTATGACAGTATTAACATGTTAAAGTGTTCTGGGATTTGGCCAAAAAGCATGTCAAACACATGCTTGGAATACAGCTCAGACAGCTCTCGATATCAGCTCAGTCTAGATTATAATTCCATGCAAATCATCTGCTGGCGCTACAGCAGGCTCATTCTTCTTTTTAACTTCTTCAATTTGTCTCCAGCTGAGCTGTTTTAATTCACGACATTTAAGGGAGAATCTCATTCGGAAGCTCGTCTGTTCTTCTCCCTCGCTCGCAGACACGCTTGAGCTTTTCGTGACAGACTTTCTGCTTCCAGAGGAGCTGAAAGAGGGATTTGTGACCTCGCTCTTATCAACTGATTTCATGACTTATTCATGCTGATGTAGGAGTGCATTACCATCACATGATCCCCCGGTCTGTGTTGTTGACTACAACACTTGGAAATGTACCCAAGCATGCTGTCGTCTCTGGCCATCCCTCCCCCCATCTGCAGGCCTGCAGCTGAGTCCTGACAAAACCACGTCCTCTTAGCTTCCCTGTCCCTTCAGTTCCAAGTAAACTCCCAGGGGGAACAAATGCCCACTTTCCACTTGAGTTAAAAACAAAACACCCCCCCCCACCCCCACAAATACAGATGGCCTCTTCACCCACACTGAGATTAACGTCTTCATTGTTGTTCCCTTCAGAACGAGCAGATCGGCAGACTTAACGATTTACTCATTCGGCCTCGGGGAACATTGTAATTATTTGACAAGCATGACCATTTTAGGACATCAGCCCCTACTTCACTAACCAACCCCCAACCTCCAATGTGATTTTTTTTAATGACTTAAACCTTTCTTCGGTTTGATATTGCTGACTTATGCTTGTTGTACCCCACATATTAAAAAGGTTTAATTGTGTTGTCGTCCATCAGTGGAATATGTGGCCCAATTCCAACACATACAGACAAATGTGGGGGAGGGTGGGGGGGGGGCACAAGAGATAAGTCCCTGTGGGACCATCTGTCTGGTCTGAAAACTGACCAGTCAACATGTTTGCGTTCCTTCCTGTGGATCTCTGATCGTTGTTGTCATGTCTGATAAAAAGAAAAAGGTGATAATGTGGTGATGCGTGTCAGCATTTAGCCACAGACAGAGTTTTCAGTCATTATCGCCCACTTTAATATTTCACTTCAAATCTGCACATATTTATAAAGTAAAGCTTTGTGGAATTCTTTATTACTTTTCCGCGGAGGATGATAACACCATTCCAGCCACATTGTACACACAATATGGAATCCATTTCTCATCTGCACTCACTGACCTCAGACGGCCCACTTCATAAACCTGGTTGAGTTCGCCAAATGGGGAGATTATAGTAATCTGGCACGAAGCACCTCCACTACAGATTTAGTGACCCCCTTCTGTTATGCTTGGCCACTAAGGTGGAACACACATGAAGCGGAGGCTGCCTCTCCCAACACAAGCCTCCTCGTGTCCATCTGCACTGGTGTAAGTATCTTGGTGGGTTGATGATAAAACAGCCAAATGGACATGTTTGTTTCTCATTGTGGCTGAAAATAAGGAGCTCCGGGCATTTGTCTGCCTCTGATCAAAGAGAATTGTTCGGGGCAGTGATATGGCTTGATGTGGTTATCTGGCTTTGGCACTTGGTGAAACACTGGGAAAGCTGGTCGCATAAAGCTTCATGAGTTTGCAGTAAACCTTTGGCATCTCCTTCGGAAGCAGGATTATAAGCAATCAAAGCAGCAGCGATTTCATCCGCTGCTGCTGTCAGAGTGGTTTTGTCACCATTAGAGAAAGATGCTTATGGCATTACATCGCTGCTGTGGCAGTAAGCAACACTTAGCCATTAATAAAAAGTGTTATGAAGGCATTTTCATGAGCTCATGGTGAAAAATAACTACAGAACTGATGATGATCCAGCTGTTGAGCTTTACGACTCCCCAAACTCACTTTCCCAGCTACGCCAGAGGTGCAGCTCAGTTGACAGTGTTTATTACAGTGCATAAGGTGAAGGAAGCTAATGTAGCTCTTACCACAGTGTTGCATCTGTACACAGTAAGCTCTTTGCATGGAGCATTTTCCTTTTCAGCAGCTTTATTATATTTGATATGGGTCACTGGGCTCAGATGTTTACAGCTATTCTGTGCAATCATTCGTTTGATTTCTTTTTCTTCAGTAAATATGTACTGCTTTGTCCTCGTGCTTAGTAAGCTACCATGACAGAAAGATGGATCCACAGAGTTTTTTTACTTCATTGAACCACTGCTTGTGTTTGGACTGCTGAACTTGGCTGTGGAAAAAGTCACAATTTAAAGATGCATTAATTGATTTTTTTGCCACTTAGCAAAATACGATATGAGCATTAGCACCTAGCTACCTTTTTACACACTCAACTCTGATATTCATCTGAAAGGCTGAGGTACCTGTCACGTGTTACTCCAACTCCTATAGAAAAAATAGTGTGCGGAAACGCAAGAGTGAGGACCCACATACAGGATGCAGACTTAAAACCAAAAGTGAGCTGTTTTATTTGGGATGATGCAGACTGATAGAGTCCAAAATAAAATCCAAAATGAGAATACAAAGAAGAAATCAGGTAGGGTGCTCAGCACACACTGTTCACTGAGGGGACTGAGGGGAGGGTAGGACTATTTATACACAAAGTGATAATCAGGGAAGTGGAAACAACTCAGGGAATAAGACACAGGCGTAGATAATTCGAGACAGAAAATAAGGCTCGAAATCAGGCACCATGGCAGATATGTGGATCTGTAACAGCTCAATAGGTAGTAGCAAACTTTGTCTGCTGTTTGGTGACGAGCAGAGCTGAAGTGTGCAGCGCTTCATAGAATCTTCTGAAACCCTGTCCACTGGAGGGGAAGACACGAAAGTCTACAATATGTAAATAATTAAATCTAACAAAATGCATTGGATTATCTGTGCCAGATATTTATTTTAGCACCATCTGGTTACTGTTAGCTACATGCTAGTGAGTTACTGTAGGTAAAGAAATTGCTAATATAAAAATGTTACTCTGAACTTTGTTAATTGTCCACATTTTCCTGCAAGAAAAATCACCAAGCGTCTTTCAAAATGATTAACTTATACAAATGCAGTAGTTTAAAATTGAAATTTATTTATTAGTGGCTGCACTTATAGACACATGACGTGTTTTTTCTGTACCCACCATCAGAAAGATATTTAAAGTGCATGACCACACTGCAGCCCAGACCATAGACTGTATATAAAAGATGGCTGTAGCTTCCCAGTCTCAAATGCAAAGTCCATTTCATTTTCCAGCGGGGGGAAGATGGTAAAAAGACAAGAATCTGAGTGCCTCGGGCTGTTTTGATCTGTGCCATCAGTGCACACTTCACTGGGTAAATCATCAAGTTCATTTTGAGAGTCATGGCCCCCCATTAGGATAAAAAAAGGATTACTAAGCAATTGATTTCTGTGTAAGTGACAAATAGCTTCAGAAGCCACAATGGTGACAGCAAAAATGCTGAATTTGAGTCTTGACAGAAGGACTTTTACCAGGACTAACCAATGGACCACATCATTTGGGCGCATGCACACGCAGCAACCGGCAGTGAATGAGAGCTTGGCGTCAGAATCACCTTAATTAAAAGTCAGAAAATAGAGCAAGTGCAATCATATAAATATCTTGGCACCATAATCAATGAAAAACTGAACTTTGATCAGAACTGCAAATCAGTTGGTAAAAAGGGTCACCAGCACCTTTACTGCCTCAGGAAACTTGCTCATTTCCACATTGACCAAAAAAATTGAACTTTGTTTTATCATTCTGTTATTGAGTCTGTTTTATCCTTTTGTTTGGTGGCATGGTTCGGTCAGACCTCAGTCACTCACTGAATCAGATCGTGAGATGGTCCAGTCACCTGATAGGTGAGCCACAGTCTTGTTTAGCGATGACTTTATCAATCCTTAAAAATGGTTCCCATCCTCTACAGGGTGAATTTCAGCTTCTTTCCTCAGGACGGAGGTTTCTATTTCCACGATGCAGGACTAAGCGTTATAAAAACAGCTTTGTCCCTGTAGCTGTTACTGAATTAAATAAGAACTGTTTTTGATTCGAAACATTAAATTATTATATATGTGCTACAGTGAGGTTTATATTTATTAGGTATTTGTGTTTTTGAAGGGATGCCAAATGCTATCATTTTTTTCCGTAAAGCAAATTTAACTTACCCATGGGTATGAATAAAGTTACCCACCTTACCTAGGTGCCTAAATATATATTTTGTATGCATTCACTGTAGAAGACAGAATTGACAAGGAGATACGTTGGCATAAAACGAAAGCAGCTGGGAGCCATGAATCGTTTTCTTCACCAGGGTGGGCGGGGCTTTATCAAGCACTGTCTCTCTAAACATGACCTTGTATGCAAGGCTGCGTATTGAGGATTTAAAACAAAAATAAACAGCTAAAAGAGGCTAAAATACTCTAATCTAATCGTGTTATGGATTTAATCCAATGCTTAAATAAATATTTTGATTAGTGTAGCTTAATGCATCGGCTTCATCCTTTAGTCAGTGATTCTTGTTTGGCTGTGATGGATTACTGAGTATTTTGTATTGTTATGCGACACATTGCCCTTTAGAAGTCTCCATTAACCTTTTTATTGGGCCTCGGTGTTCAGTGTGAAAGTGGCTAATTGAGTAAGGTGCCTAAATGGGATTCTGTGGCTGCTGCTTGAAACATTTAATGATTAGGAGACTCTCACGAGAATTACAGTATTGAAAATATGTACCCTAGGCAGCTGTCTGCATGCTGATGTGGCAAAATGTTGCTGTGACTGCATGCTTTGCTGGACTAATTGCCCACTTTCAACATTAGCATTTGTGTCCCCATCTTTACAGTCCACTGGGATTAATTGATTGATGCCCTCGAGGGATTCCGTAAACTAATTTTCTTGTTGTTTTGTCAATAATGTCTCGTCCAGGTTAATTAGCACTGCAGCCACCTCTGTTCTGCTGAAATATTAAAGTTCAGTATTTGAAGCTTTTAATGTTCATGGAGCTTAAAATGATACATTTTGTTCAGAGAACATCAGAAACTTGCTCGTTCAGGGGTTGCAGTGATGCACTCTTACATATTTTTACCTCCTCATCATAACTTCTATAAACTTGCAGATGTAAAGTGTCACATTTGTCAGAGCTGCAGCCATGACTATGCTCCCATCATTTTGTGAACCTGCAGTTATCGGTTTTCTTTCCCCAGGTTCTACCTTCAGCTTGAAGGTCCAGGTGAATGATGTGCTGAGTCGTCAGTACCTGAGCCAGGCAGTGGTGGAGGTCTACGTCAACTACACCAAGACCAAAACAGCTCTTTCTGGGGAGGATGGTGGGGTCTTGCTTCACATGCCTTACCACACTGGGATGCTTCTCACAGTTGTTGCCTGCCATGACGGCTACATTTGCACACTGCTGCCTTGTAAAACCGACAAAATGCCAAGTATGTCATCTGTTCAGGGTGTTTGCACATTGTGTGGATGTTTTTTTTTCCCATGCTAGCTCTCATTTTGAAATTTAGCTCAGCTCAAACCATTTATTCTTTGGTTATAGCTGAATGTCACATGTTTACACCAGCACTGCAGAGAGAGAAGAGAATTGTGGGGGTTTTATTTCATCATGAAAAGCAACCAGGGAAAACACTTTGATTCATGCGCACTTCTTTTCGAACATTCTCTGTTTGTGCAAGGCCAAACGTTCCTCCACCTTTCTTGCATTTGACACCTAATTAGCTTTTCCTGGCTGCTGCAATCTGTCCGGGATTATTTTTTGACCCACATCTGGAGTGTTTGCTTCTTTTGCTCCTCTTCCACATTCAATGCTACATTTTTCTTTTTAACTAAAGCTTTGAATTGAAACCTCTTTAAACCTGAGCTATTGTTGCTGTAAGCCTCTTCCAGAAAAAGGCTTTTCCCTTTGCTTGTATCATTTGAGGGGACAGTATTAGCATTGAAGAATAAAAACCCCCCACACTGCCATCTAGTGGAAGAAAAGTAAACCATAGTGTGCTAATGCTAATTTGGGTTCTTTCCTCCTTTTCTCTTTGTCACTACTGTAGTATTTTCATCAGTGACATTATCACTTCAGGGTGTGAATCAAGGGAACATCTGGCTTTTTGAGGATTCTGTCCTGATCACTGGGAGAACATCTGGTACTGTATAAGCTGTTAAAGTCACTGATGCTCCTGTTCTCTGTAATTGGGAAATGTAATGTCCTTACAAATGTTTTGTATCATTTTGCAGATGCTTCATCCCAGCCTGTGGTCAGTTTTCCTAAAACCCTGCTGAACCTGACACACAGCAGTAATATCACCTCTGTTAAAGCCTTCCTGACCATTCCCAGGCTGACGTCAGAGCAGGGGGGCTTCCTGGCCACTCGAGGCATCATGAGCAATAAATCTGGTATTTAGATGTATTTTTTGTTCTGCAAAAGCATGAATAGTATAGTCAGAGTTACCAGGTGTCTCACAGGTGCAATGCATTCATTACTTTTTTCTTTATACTTCATAATGTCTGCATTTGGGGGCAGCGAAGTGATGCAGTGGTTGCTTCAGAGCAAAAAGGTCCTGGGTTTAAACCTAGCAGTGGCTGGAGTCTCGTTGTGGAGTGTGCATGTTCTTTGGAGGTACTTGGGCTTCCTCCCATGAGGTTAGGTTAATTCTAAACCGACCATAGGTGTTTTTGAGCCAGCTCTCTGTGGTAAATGGACTGCTTCTTTTACAGTACTTTTCTACCATGCTTGAGCACTCAAAGCACTTTATACTATGAGTCTCATTCATAGGAGCACATTTTTCTATGCCTAAGTGCTTTCTATCTAACATTCACACACATTCACACTCTGAAACCCATCAGGAACAAGTCAAGGTTCAGTATCTTTCCAAAGAATACTTTGGCATTCATACTGGAGCAACAGTAGACACCGAGGTGCACCATACGTTTTGCCCCGTGACAGCTGGGAGAAGCTCCAGCCCTCCTTTTGACCCTGGATGGACATTTCGTTGATTCATTTAAAAAGTTATGCTATGACGCTATGACCAGTGTGTAAAATGGTCACCACAAAGCCACAAGCTATGCATATTTTGACAGAATATCATGGAAACGAAACAGAAAATGAAATGCAGCTCCAACAAAGGCCGGGAAACTACTTTTAACTGGGTGAAGTCGGCAGGAGACGATTGATCGAGTTTCCTTGAGTTATTTTTTAATTTCGTGTTGTGGAAAAAGTGATGTGAAGTGACACATTACTACACATGGCAGCCTCAAAAGAAACGTGTGATCTAAAAGACGTTGGATGCTGATCTGTGGATGCACTCCCACTGAAACCCACAGATGATTAGCAGACAGACAGAACGGCAGTTGAAATGAAAGTAACAGCGTGAAGACAAGTACTGGGGCACAAAAAGGGAATACATGAGTACAAGAAGAGCCGCTCAAGAACATAAAAACAAACTTTCTACTTGTCACATATATTTTTTTGAGGGAGTTTTTGAAATTGCCTTAAAACGGAATTTGTTTTCCTTTGGCGCCATCTTGTGGTTCTAAAGACAAATACACGTGAAATTTTGGCTTGAAGCAGTTAAGGCCTTTACACAGTTACATGAGTTTTGAATGGGTAACAATTATTTATAAGTTCTACACAGATTTAAGCAGTACTAAACTACAATACCAAAGCTGTATTACACTAAAGTATTATTACATGAACCTTTTATTCAAGAAAAGAAAAACAAAGCTGTCGGAGCTAAATTTGCCCAGGGCACATAATAACCTGCTCTTCTCTTACACATTTATTAATGTCCTCTAGGATACGTCAGTGTGGAGTTAAGCCCGGTGGCAGCTGTCAGCGTGCAGCTTTTCTCAGGAGACACGGAGTTACATGTGACTGGGCCTGTGCAGATGAACCTCAACATTCCCGACAGCTTTGGACTTCAGTCTTCGAGTGTTATTCCAGCCTGGTTCTTTAACCAGACCACTGGTGAGTAGAAATCATAATCACACACATACTAACGCCCCACTCATCTGATAAGTCATTAACATAAGTGCGAGAAAAGAGGATATAAGTGTAAAAGGGTTGCTGGGTCTCTTCAGGGGCATGGATGAGAAAAGGATTAGGAAAGGTGACATCAGTAGATGGAAGTCTTGTGTGGACTTTCACAGCTCCTCATCTCGGCTACTGGATCGCAGCACCTGTGTCATCTAACAGAGGTAAAAGTCACTTTTAGCAGTACAGACTTTCAGATATTTTCTGCACTGGAATAATTAATAAAATTGGATTTTATCATTGTATTAATTTCATTATTCACAACCTTGGAAGGCAGCGACTAATGTTACATATTATTACATATTTGATCATATTTTATGTTTTCTATTCTGGACTCTCTAAAAGTCCTCCTTCTGATCTTCTTCAGGTTTCTTTGAACTTGCCATTCCCATTGACTTCATCATACGGCATTCCTTTTTCCTGATGGTTCTCTTTGGAGGGACACTCGTTATTATCATCTCTCTTCTGGTTGGGTTATGTTATTGCAGGTAAAAAGAAAAGAGAAAAAATACTTTTATACTAAACTACACCAGGTCCAACTACAACATTAGAGCCACCTGCCATATACTGTGTAGGAGCCACCTGCGCCACCACATCAGCTCTGACCTACTGAGATGTGGACCTGAAACCTGTGGCGAAGTCCTTTATTGCCTAGTATCAGGATGTTTGCAGTGGGTCATTTGGGTCCTGCAGGTTTTCATGTGGGAACTCTGTGGATCAGAGTTGCTCTGGGTCAATGCTTTGTGCTCTTTGATGGGATTTTGCAATGTAGCAGAATCCTTTAGTCCTTTATTTTCACAATAGGGAGATCTAAGACAGGGTTGGGCAACTTCAACAATAACACCCTGGGTCAATACACCTGAATAAAATGACTAGTTCATTACCAGGCCTCTGGAGAACTTTGAGACATGTTGAGGAGTTAATTTAGCCATTTGAATCAGTTGTGTTGGATCAAGGACACATCTAAAACCTGCAGCACATCAACCCTTGAGGCCTGGAGTTCTGACAAAGTATCCCAGTTTGGCCCACTGAGCTGCTTTACTTTTGTTAATAATGACAATGTTATGACAAAGGAGTGAAAATGGCTGGAAGGTTAAAATATTCTTAGACTTAGACAAACTCCCTGAATCATAAAGATATGAACAATAGTTTACTTACAGCAACTCTGCTGTCATGTCATGCATATTGCAATTACCTGATCATAGTGACCAGAACAAAAACCTTCACACAAAGGCTCACTAATTCAAAAGTGCTGTCCAATCTCTAACTTTCAGTATAACCATGTCCTATATGGGCTATCACTTAGAAGTCACAATATACTTTTAAGTGAATATTTCACTGAAAACCCTCTATCAAATATTCATACTGTGGTCATGTAGCATCACCCAGTTCTGCATAATACAGGTAATGACACGTGTATCATAAACCTTTGCCCTTTACACACTTGCTGGGCTCAATAGGACTATCAGGGACGAGCTGTTGATAGTTTTCTGTGGTGTATTCCTTTAAAGAATAAAAAATTAATCTTAAATTTACCCAAATAATCATTTACTAATGTCCTGGTTTACCTGCAGGTGTTCCTCTGGTGAAACTAAAGCAGCAAAGATCCTACCAGTGACAACAAAAGACCAAAAAACTTCAACATGTGATGATGATCTCTTTGAAGGGAAAGCTTCTCATTCACAGGACCAGCAACCTGAAGAAAAGAGGGACAGTAGACACAATGCTTCTTTCATAGCCAACACCAGTGCTGTGGCCATTATGCTGGAGAATGATATGAACACGGACCTGAACGATTTGACGTGTTCACACAAGACTTCAGAACAAAGAGTTTCTGTATCTCTGACAGATAATTTGTTTTTCTACAACCAGCCTGTTGCAATTCTTCACACTCCAGCTTTCTTCCATTTAGAGGAGCAACCAGAGCAGGCCCAGTGGAGCAAGTCAGCCACCCTGCCCCGTGCAGGGGCTTCAAATGGTGCTGCCACAGAGCCTTTGAGTAATGAAAACTTCACCCAGACACAGACAAAAGGTTCGCCTGAGACCCAGAACCAGGCAGCAGAAACTGAAGACAAGCTTGGAGCTTCAGGTGGCTCCCAGACAGCAACCTCCACCAACACATCCAGGCTCCCAGAGTCAGTGTCAGTGCCCGGGACGTTACATAAAATCTTGGACAGCAGGCACTCTGTGCACGGACAATCCAATATCTCCTCACTTCAGCCTCCTCGGGCCTGGTTTGTCTCACTGGAGGGCAAGCCTGCAGCTGAGATCCATTACGCTGTGTCAGAGCAACAGAGGAGACGGAGACCAGTCGAGAGTCGAGAGACCAGTTTAGACTCTGGGGTGGACATGAGTGAACTGAACCAGACGTCTGGCAGGAGGGCGGTAACGCTGGAGCGAAACGCTACTTTTGTCAAAAGCGCATCGAGCAGTAAACATAAGTCTGCACAGTGACTCATCTCTAACAGCCTTATTACCCATATCGCTCCAAGTTTGTTAATGAACAGCATCACGTTTGTATCACAGGGGAATTATGTATGTTATTCATGAGATTCAGTGCATTTCTGCCATAAGACCTCATAATGTCTGCATTTCAGCTACTGTACATCTAGAAGAGTCCACATTTCACAACAGAGCGTATGGACTTGGTGATCGTTCGCTGTGGATGTAACAATACATGTGCTTTTAACAGCTTCTAACATGTGTATGCACTCAAAGACTAATGTATAATATTATAGTAAGATGTTGTATATTCATTTATTTTGTGTTACATATTTCTGTTTTCATGTAAATTGCTAATGTGATATAAAATACCGGAACCTGGTGATGTTTAAAAGATTTTGTTTGTTTATCAGAGGGAAAATCAGAGGGAGAAGTCATGTAAATCCACATGTTTGTTTCTGTGTTAATGCAGGAAAAATACATGCATCCATTTTTTTCTACTTATTCAAGTCACAGTGGGAGGTGGGGTAAACCCGGGACAGGTCACTAATCAGTCTCAGCACTAACACGGAGACAGACAAACATTGACACTCTCAGCCTGTTCAGGATCACCAGTGGACCAAACCCCATGCAGGTGTTTGGACTGTGGGAGGAACCCATGTACCAAAAAGACAAGCCAGAGCTCTCACAGACAGGCTCCAGGCTGGATTCAGTCTTGTTGCTGGGAAGCAACAGTGCTAGCTAACACCTCGATAATAGCCAGTACTGTCACAACCTGGCAACTTTGAGCCATGACAAAAGGTGAACATTCCTTTAGGGTATGCATGTGTGTGGAGATGTGAGTGTTGTAAATACAGTGAATTACAAATAGCAATAGAAAAACAAGTGGAACACAGGGTGTGAGGGCAAACAGGTCCATGTGAAGCAGGAAGGAAGAAGAAAGGGCCAATACAGAGCCCAGATATTGCCTTTTGGCTCAAGCCACTAAAGCCCTGAAACACACGAAGGAAAGGTTTAAAGTAAGGGTGGTCATAATATGTTCGATTTAAAATTACAGACCTGAAAACAGCTAAACTGCTAAAACAGAAACAGAAAAACAAGTTTGTCGGTTAAAACATTTTGCCTTTGCCTTTCATCACTCTCTTTATTCTAAAAATGCTGAATTATAGATATAATTGAGAACATATACATTCAGAATTTTGAGCCAATTGTTAGAAACCATCACTGGCTGACATCCCAAGGAGCCAGACTTTCGTGTTATTTTTCCTTTTTTTTTTGGACATTGGCTGCGTTTTCACTCATTTTCAATCCAGTCTCATACTAAGATAAAAAATAAGGTCCTGAGATGCATCTGCCCTTTCAGTTGTTCCATCTGCTTTTCACTAAAACCCCATCAGAAATGGTTGCAGTGGAAGGAGCCATTCTTGAGAAAAGGCTGAGGTATGCAATTTTACACAAGAACTATTCTGAAAATTAGTCCAACAAGTTTTATGTTGTGATGTTTGTTTTAGTTCAAAGTGCCAACTTATACGGAGAGGAGAGAGGTACAACAGTGAGTATCTACAACTATAAAACACCTTAATATCACCTACATGGACCTCAACACTATTGAAGCAGTGTCATCTTGCAGGAGGACAGAACAGAAGGCAGAAAAATGCTTGCTGCACCTACTTCCCATTTTCTTAGCAACATATAAAGAAAGAGAAGGTGGCTCAACACTGCACATATTTGCAACAAGGAGCAACAATGCACACCGAGAGAAGGGATCAGACTCATGAAGCTCACCTTTGTAACCCGCCATGTACCTGACATAAGGTAGAATCTACATTTATGAAACAGGGAGTTAGAAAGAGGCAGCGTGATTGGTACATTTCATAATTCACATAAGCAGCTGAGCTCTGATAGGATTCGATACCAGTCTGAGCAACAGAGACCTTGACCACAGTTGTAACCCACCAGTTAGTCTGCTGATTCTAATTTCACCTTAAAAGAAGAGAAACCTCAAAACAACAAAAACGAGTAATTAACACTACGCAATAAATCAATTAATAGCCAAACACAGCACAATCTGATTCTTGGATTATTTTGCAAAATGTAAAATTAGAATAAAACTGGACTTTCAGAAAGCACCTTAACAAACCCAGCCTCACTCTGAGCAGCTGATCAGTCAGCTCAGTCAGTTTTGAGTATGCTCAGCCGGAGTTAAGCACATTTATGACATTTTTTAAACTCCAAAAACAGCATGTGGTCACATCATCAACAAGGCCATTCTGATGAAGCAGGCTGTTTATTTTCTCAAGATTTCTAAGTTGTGTTCAGTTTGATTTCATAAAGTAGTCTGAACCTAAACTGTCTCACATCTTATTTACAATGGGGAAAACTAAAAATGGGCCAGCTGGGATCCTAACTGGGCATGTGAGTATGCTGCCTGTGTGTTACCAGTATTATACTGTAGTTTGCATGCCTGTCGATGTGTTTGCATGCCACGTCAACAGAATCAGGAAGTAACGAAACTTTTTTTTATTTCACAGAACGACAACCACAAGAAGCCCTGGCCCTTCCTTTTCCTGCTAAACTTTAATCGCTCGCTTTAGAGTCAAGTCATGACTGATTTTCTGTCAACAAAGGTAAGCAGCATGTATTTGCCATGTAATGTAGTCCATGTAATTCTACCAGTGATATTATTTCGACTTGATATGCATTAAGAAACATTGGTTTTATTTTAGCCTATACATACTACTGTTAACCATTCCTCGTCGTCAGTCCCCTGACCGTGGTCGGGAGACGCGAGGGGAGATGCTTCCTCCAGGGCCGAAGTTTGTCCTCCTTCGGGGTTAACTCCCTTCACTTTTGTGGAGTAGTGAGGCAGACAGAAATCAGCCGAGGCACCGGAGAGTACTGAAGAGATGAGGCTTTAATAACAGTACTGCACACTTCGAAAGCACACTGCATAGCCTGTGGCCCGTTAGAGCGCTGCTCCCGGTCGCCCTCTCTACCCATGACACACACTCTCTCTTTTTCTCCTCTTTCGCTCCCCGCGTTTCCTTCACGCGCATGCTCACACACACATCACATACACTCCTTACTGCACCCAGTCACACACAAGACGGCAATTCCCGCAACACTACTCTGTAAAGGCTCTGTAAATAGTTTGCATGTACAGGGGCGTAAGCGGCTTGGTCCTTTACGCACAGAAAATTACGCAATCTATTGCCATGTAATCTATTCCATATGTGGCACATATTTTAAGAGAAGTCCTTAAAGGCACCATTATAGCAGAAGATGCTTCTTCCCAGCATGGTACCAGAATCTTTACTTGTGAGGTTTTGAGTTTATTCATTTAGTACCTAATCGGGCAGAGCACGTGACCCTTGATATTACGCTAACCCAGTAAAACACTTTCGATTCCGTTTGAATAGTTTTCATTTTACGCCAAAGATAAAACCGTTCAAAGTTCGGAAATAGTAACACCGCTAAAAAAAAAAAGAAGCTCACTGTATGATGCACGCAGACCCACATTCGGACAAACAAGTCTGAGTCTCTCACACGAACTGCGTTAAAGTCTGTGTCATGCTCAAGAAAAACGTTGAATTCCACACAGTATGTCTGCACTATTTCAGGCCACCGACAAACTAAACTCACAGCTCAACAGACTGTGCGTATGGCTTTCGAGTGACCCTGAGTACATCCTGGAGCACTGCGGGGATATCCTATCCGTGAATGAATATAAAAAGGTAATAAAGCAAAGCAGTGGTTCAGAGCAGATGAGAGAACTCTTGGAAATAATCATTCAAAAAGGAGAAGATACCTGTCAGAACTTTATTGACACTCTGAGGAAGCGCCAAGGACACTTCCCACAACTGAAGCAGTTTTTCGTCACTGAAGCTGAAGGTGTGTGAAAGTCCCGTGTGGTCTGGGCCGAAATGGGCCTGTGAGATTACCACCAAAGGAAAGCTGAGATTACATTATTCATATATGTCTATTTTATAGTTCCAGGTTCATCCACTCCAAGCATGTTTGCTGATGGTAGCAGTGTTGTGTCCTGCAGAGAAATTACAAACACAACTGCAAAAAACATTTCAATTAACATTCAAACAGTAAGCCAGCCGGCAGACAGCAGTTTGTCTGGTAAGAGGTTTTTTTTTATATTTTTTTCTATGTGGAATCATATAAGGGAAACCATTAAATGCACTCATTAGCACTTTATATTAGGTACACCTTTTCAACTGCTTTCAATACAAACATCTACTCAGCCAGTCACATGGCAGCATCTCAGTGCATTAAGGCAAGTAGACATGTTCAAAACAAGCTGCTGAAGCTCAAACCAAGCATCAGGATAGGGGAAAAAAACGATTTGAGTGAATTTGAAGTTAATTTGGTTTGGTAGTAGTTCATTATTATACAAGCAGTGAAACAGCTATTTTGCTGTATTTCAGTTGAGTCAGTAGCTATTTTCAAACATATTTCAAGTTTGTTTTCAGTTTGAGTCTTTTTATATAGATTTTATTACAACAAGCTGGAAATTAATTTTTTCTTGTTATTTTTTCTGCTTCTTACAGGAAATATTAAACCCCAAGCAGATCTCACTGCAAGTGGTGGCGGTGTTATATGTGCTGATAAAATATCAGGTGTCCATGTTGATGGGGGTATAAATTTCTCAGTGAGTGTGAATGCACCACAAGAAAACACAGGTAATATTTTGACCTTAAATATGTAATTATTGTTGTTGCTTTTTGTTAGTCTGTAATTCATAAATCAAATTATGCAAGATTAAAAAAAGACTTTTGGAAAGTAAGTAATTCCTGATGGTTTTTCTCAGGTATGGTAGAGGACACACAGCCACCTCCTGAGGTACAGTACGAGAATAGTGTTACTGGCAAGAACACACATAGAGGTGTTCACTGACACAAGATGGTATTGATGGTTTTGGGATAAGTCAGTTGAAGTTAAAGTTATGCTTCCTACACAAACAGGGGAAAAAACTGATATCCTACAGTTTTAGTAAATATTGGACATAGTAGGTCTTACCTCAAATGAACAATTGTAATATTTTCTTAGTTGGCCAATGATCTGGCACACAATCACTTGTGAGGTCAAAGTGTATTTTTTGTTTTTAGAATTTGTTACCTTATGCAGCTCTTTCTCCTAAATGTGCCACGGTACTGGCATGGTTATAGGGCATGGTTTATTCTTCCTGAGAAGACTGATTTGCCCTCCTCAGTGTATCATTGTAAACATAATAATTATTTGAATGTTCATTTTTGTCATTTCATTCTAAAAGGTAAATTCGACCGATATAACATGTAAAGTGAAACATTTCAAGCTTTTTGTGATAATTTTAGGTCAAAGCTCATTAAGAATCCCAAATTAGAGCGTCTCAAATGATTAGAATATCGTCTAAAGTCAGTCAAAAAAGGATTTGTTACAAAAGAGTGCATTTATCCACTCGGTACATGGTTGGAGCTGCTTCAAAATAAGTGGCTCAGTGCAGGGTGACATTTAGCTCAGCTGAGTGTTCCCAAAGCCTGGTAGTGACCTTCGCAGTTCTCTGTTGATTTGGGTGTTTCTCAACTTCCGTTTGGTGTTATCCCAAAGATGAGGTGCAGGTGTGGCGAGTTGGCTGGCCAGTCGAGCACAATAGTATCACGGTTGGCAAGTCATTTAATAGGAGTTGTGGCACTGTGGTCAGCTGCCAAGTCCTGCTGAAAAAACGAAATTGTCATTTCCATAAAGCTTGTCAGCAGGTGGAAGCATGCTCTAAAATCTCCTGGGAGAGGACTGTTTTGACTTTTGATTTAACACAACAACATGGTGGAACACCTTCTGTATTCAGCAAGTGAATATATAGAGCTTTTTTATAAATTTTATAAATAACATTTCCATAATAAAAATAGTGAAAACAGTTAATCACACAGGTGAATTTGTTTTTTCTGGACTGAAGTTTTGTGAATTAAGCCTCCTCACTTGGACTTTTCAGTCTTTCAGTATTTTGCTGGAAAAATATTTTCCTTTAAATGTAATTAATAATGTAGTTTGGCATGGATAAAAGAGGAATACATGGCACCAGTGAAAAAAAGAAAAAAAAAATCAAGAATTTATACAAATGCCTAGAAAAAAAAATACATTTACTTCAGACTAATCAACAATACACTGTCATCTTTTTCAGGGTCCTGCTGTGAGAAAGATCAAGGAGCACAAGGTGGAACTCATTAACTGCCTGATGGGGGATGTCTTTATCCTGCAGTGTGTGCATGCCAAAGGAATCCTCTCTCCCAGACAATATGGAAATCTGAAGCACTCCTCTAACCCAGAACAAACTGTTACCAACCTGATAGATCTTCTGATGAGTAAAGGTGAAGAGACCTGCAATCAGTTTCTCCAGATTCTTAAAGATCCTGAAGTTGATGCAACGTATCCACAACTGAAAAACATTATAAAGTAACTGAGATCAGATCATATGTAATTTTTTTTTAGCTAGGATGAAATTAAATAATGGTAAAGGGAATTTAATTTTTTGAGCAGTGTATATACACACTTGCACATTCCCACAATTTTGATGTAACTGATATACCCTTCTGCTTTTCAAAACAGGGCACTGAAGTAAAGACTATCCTCAGAGTTTCATACTAAATCTTAAGGAATTAAAAATGAAGCATGTGAAATTATTTTGTCTTGGTAGTTTGTAGATGATACACTGAGATTGGTTGTATACATGTTATAGCTATGTATGGGCACCAGGTGACAGCATGAAATATGTTTATATTGTTAGTAGAGTTTTAACTACTACTGAAGAGAACACAGATGTTACAGCACACATGAAGTTTCACAAAAGTTGAGTGTTTAATGGAATAAAATGAAACTACTTCTCACACTGCTTTTTAAACATTTTTCTTTCAGTAATAATAAAACGATGTTGCTGTAGTTTCAGTACATGGCATTTCAAACCATTTAAAAGTATCCTACTAATATCCAGGTTTTCCATTAATAATTGCTGAGCTCTAATTTAATAGCAGAATACATGTTGGTTATTCTGACTGTACTTTCCATCCCCATTGAAACAGTAATCCATCACTACAAGTTTTCCCCTCTTGTGTAATGTTGTATTCTGCTATAGTGGAGACTCTTCATAATCTACCCCAGGGCCTCCTCCCAGTAAGACATGCACGGCGAGAACACTTTACCCAGGAAGCTCAACTGGTTCCTTTCGATGTTGAAGTCATTTTAAGCAATCTTAAGGGGTTTAATATGAGTGTCCAGGGTCTCCAGCCTGTCAATAAGGGCAGAAATTTATTAGACAAGATCAAATTAATCTGATTAATTAATTAAAGTGAATGGAAGATTGTGTCACTTCAAAATAATTCTTCTGATGAGTTAAAATTGTTTTACAATGAATTATATATAAGTAAACTAATGTTTTAAAATGCATATTATAGCAAAAACTGTTCTGTACAATGCAGTCAAATATCAAATATGCTTATATGGTGAAAGCTGTTTTTAAAATTCCAGGATAAAGACTTTTTCCATTGAGTTTCTGGGTCACTTGCACTGTACTGTCAAAAACACTTATTTACATTGTTTGTAACTGAGACGTATTTTATGTTTTTATGATACAAACCATTGTTCTATATTTAAATCATACACCAGGTACAACATTACGACCACCTGCCTAATACTGTGTTGGTCCCTATTTTGCTGCCAAAACACAACTGACACAATTCGTGAAGCTGAACTTAATAAATTGTGTAAATAATCAGTATTTATTCAGATTTGGAAGTACACATTTGTTGAAGTGCGTGCTTGTGAGTCCTCAAAAGTTACACACAAATTACTGCACACATTTATAAGTCTTAGTTCATGCTTGCAGATTCGTCTGTACCCATTTGTAACCCTTCTGAGGCAACTTTCTCTCCATACTCCATTACAACTTGGGCCTTGTTACACTCACATAAATCCTTACACTTGCACATTTGTCACCATGACAGGTGCTTCCAGGTTACTTTTGTTTCTTTTGTAGGTTTAACTGTACACCAGAGAACACTTGCAAGGAGAAGTTTCCATTTTTGCATCTCTCCTGTGTTTTTGTGCCATCATGAAGTTTAGTTGCTGCTGTGTAAATTCTCCTTTTGCTTGGTTTACATTTTTCTGATATTTATTACTACTCAAAGTGTTTTTCTTAACCTCTTTCCTCACTGATGTCCAATCACGCCTTTTTGGATTTTAAACTCACTAAAAGATCTCCTCAGAGCAGCATTTCCCGATGCTGCAGTGTGAAGGCGTTGCCTACAAAGAGCATCAGGTAGAATATGGCTTTTCCAGCTTGGTAGAATTATAGCCTGTAATCATGTGTGAAATATGAAAAATAAAATGTAGATGTAAATGCACTTCTAAATAAAAGGTCTATGGATGTTTTTTGTTTACAGTTTTGGAGGTTTTAGAATATAATACTGTTAAGTTTTCAGATCCTATCCTTCACAAAATGTAGTTCAACAAGAGATGTTCTGTTTCTTTGGATGCAATCTTACCAAATACCAAAGATACAGACAATTAATAATATTTTTGGATAAAGACTGGATAAAAAGCACAAGTAGGAGTATTGGTTGGTTGAAACCAACCAAAGTTTCCATTATTTGATTCTGGAAAATTGCACTGAAAGAAAATTTGTTTGTTCAGGGTTTTAAGTGAGACTTACGAAGTTAGTAAGTATATGTCACACACAAAGGACATGCAGAGGGTTGGTGTGACAGAGAAGAATAGTAGGGATGGGGTGAGACTGTGGATGGTGATCTACTGTGGTGTCCACTAAGGGAGCGACTGAAAGAGGAATAAGTGTAATGTTTATTCACTCTGACTGAATTTTAGACATTGTTTGAAATGAATTCCCATAACTGACGGAGCAAATTAAGCCCTGTGAAAGGTGACTTCAGTCAGTGTGTGTGTCTGTGACTGAATGATATTAATCACAGTTGTAGTAAATGTTTTTTTTTTGTTTTATTTCGTTTATTACCTGGAAGTAGTACTTCATGTTACAGATTTTAACTGAATTATGCTGCTGAACAGTAAGACTTAGCCAGACAGAGGAAAATAATTAATGTCCTTTGTTCAGTGACTTTTTATAATTTAATATGAAGCTGAGAGGAAAATACCATCCAGACGAATTGTAGAATTCAAAATGTGTGTTGACGACCTCTTTGCTGAAAGTTTTTATATATTGATTTCTCATGGATGAATTTATCCCACCACAACCAGACTTGGAGGAAACTGAAGATTTAAAACTCCGCAGTTTCAGTTTTCTTCAGGTTATTGATCAGGGACTGTGTTACACCTGCATGATGATGCTACAGGTGCCTACAAAGAGCAGCTGGTTGGTCAAATTAAGCTTGGAAATGTTTAGAAATTTAGATTGCAAATAAATTTCTAAACTATTTGGAATTTTAAGTGTAGCAAAACATACTGATGCACATTTCAAGTGTTCAAAGCAGCCTATGCTATGATGTAGAGCCACTAGAGGTCACAATTACACAGTTTTTGAGTTTGAGTTTACTTGCATATAGGCAGGTTGGTTAAGTCTGCTTGGATCACACAGCATTGCATGCTTTGTTCTACATAGCACACACTGAGACAATGTTCCACATTTTTACTGGTTTAAGTTTAAAACTTGTGAGTTTCACAAGAAGCGTGTGATTCAAATAGGCTTATGGAAACATCCTTACTGAAACCCAGAGGTGTTTAGCAGAGATCATCTGCTAAATAAGAGTTGTTTTAACAATCAATGCAGCAGAAATAGGGGACAAGCAAGTAGGAGTGATACTAGTGACACTAGATTACAATCAAACCTTAGCTTCCACTTGAATTTAAATAAAAATTTTGATTATTTGTTCTTCTTATGATCAATGCTAAACCTTTAACCTGCATAGTTTGGTCATGTTTTACACGATACATCCCTTTGCTTTACATTTACTTTGCTGTGATCCAATCACCCTGCTTACTTATGGTCTCATGAATTAAAATTCCAGTTTCTAAACAATTTCATCACCCAGGCAAGTAGTTTGATACGATTCTGGCTGTTTACCTTGCTGCTTCCATGAATAAATGATTAAATGTCAGAAAACATGTATGTATGTATGTATGTATGTATTCATCCATCCATTCGCTTCCGCTTATGCTGTTCAGGGTCGCGGGGGGCGCTGGAGCCTATCCCAGCTGTCATAGGGCGAGAGGCAGGGTACACCCTGGACAGGCCGGCAGTCTGTCACAGGGCCAACACACAGGGACAGACAACCATTTGCACTCACATTCATTCGTTCATTCGCACGTAGTGACAATTTGGATTATCCAATTAACCTATCCCCACTAGGTGCATGTCTTTGGACGGTGGGAGGAAGCCAGAGTACCCGGAGGGAACCCACGCAAACACGGGGAGAACATGCAAACTCCACACAGAAAGACCCCGGCCTGATGTTGGAATTGAACTGAGGACCTTCTTGCTGTGCGGCAACAGTGCTAACCACCGTGCCACCGTGCTGCCCTGTATGTATGTATGTATATATATAATTTCATTGAAAAATACATTTATTTCAATAGCTTCCAGATCAGGGTGTGTGACGTTTACCCCGTCCAAACTTCACAGTCAAGACCTCACAGTGTAAATTGTAATCACAGCAAATAGATGTGGACAGGATCCTATCCAACTGCCTCTGCTGAATATGAGTATTCAGCAGACTCACATTCAGTGACACTCCCCCTGCCTCTGGTCAACAGCCAACGACCGACGGCCTCTTTCCAGGACGCAAAGAGCTCTGGATTTGTGGAGTAAGAGTACAGAAACAAGGTGGCTGGAGGATCCGTTTGGAATGGAAACAGTCTGACGCACTTAGGCGATCATAAAACGCCAACGGGATTATCGCCGGCCTATGGGGGACAGTGAATGACACACTCTTACACCTCATGTGAACTGTGTGATTGCCTCACCACAGTATATTTCTCTGTCATTTTTATGGCTGTTAGCCTCTATTGAGGCAAAAGAACCCAACTGTGAGTGATTTGTTGAAGGAACTATTATCACATGACAAAAAGCTTTTCTCTATTTACAGTGAACCACATTTGGCATGTTCTTTGCTGGCTGTCAGACAGTTGTTCAAAGGTCCTCCAGTGATTTAGCTTTGTGGTCGTGTGCAATACTGTCTGATAAACATCTGTGGCTGAAAAATTAAGCCAAGTGAGCTGGTGCCAAAAACTGCATTTCCTCAAGGGGTCCCTTGGGAGTGGGTCTAAAAGTGAGTCAATCCCCACAGACTCTGGAAAAAAGTCCAACTTTACAGCAGAAATAAACCTGTTGACAGCCGGGCATGAAAAACTATTTGTCTATATTGCTAATATAATCTTTTATGCTGATGTTCTTTTAAAGGATCAATTTGAATTTCATTAAGGCTTAAAGTTATTAACTATGCTATTTCAACCAACAAAACTGGATTACTCAACCTTTTTGGGTTTATTTATCTGGTTACTAATGATTTGCTGAGTTGAATTCTAGTATTTTGTATGTAAGTTTTAGCACTAATTGTCTTTCTGTGTCTGTGTGAGGCTCCATTCAGTTTATGGATACATATTGCTAACCAAGCTAGCTAGCTTTTAGCAATACACCCTCCATCCAAATATTATCACTTCTGCCTCCAAAAACCCCACATAGCATTGACCACAATACAAATATCAATCCTTCACGAACCAAATGTTAATGTCATAGTGGTTATATACAGTCTGTAACTAATAAAGGACAGTTTGAAAACAAATCTGAAGAAACAGAAATGGTTTATAAATAAATAAACCATTTCTGTTTCTTCAGATTTTTGACTGTTTTTCTTAAGACCAGATTCTCACACATCTGAAAATGTAAGTTGACAACTGACTGAAGAAATGTAGATATGATAAACAAGTGGCAACTGATGTAGCATTGAGCCGCTAGCATCAAGAAAAAGTGAGCAGCCACCTGAAGAGTCAGCTCTGACTTAACGCCACACTTAATTCAGTTTGACTGAACTTTGGAACGTGATACAGGTAAAGCAAGCCTTGTGTGTTAGTTTAAACATCGTCAGTCAATTTTATAGACTTGTTATTTTCTTTAAACTTTTTAATTTTAACAGTAAATTTGACCATATAAGAATTTACTTGGTCCTCTTCTGTTCTGTAATGCTGTCGGCACTAATTTCGCCAAATAACATCAGTTCTAGTGATGCCGCCCTTGAAACCAAAGCCTGACATTCATGGACCATGTTAGCATGATAATAGAGAACCAAACGCTAAACATTAGCATGTCCTATTGTTCTGTATTCCCCCTGTCCTCCTGGCGTAGGGGACATTTTTCACATGCCACTGCACTGCCAAGGTTTCGAAATATGAACCCCTGCTGAGCCAGACAATGAATGCAACCGGGCGGTGAAAAGGGTATATCTGTTACACAGGCGAGAGGCCAGCTCAACAGTATTTATTTTAACAGCAGGCTATTAGCAGGAATGCTTGTCTTGTGTATTTACACGGGTTTCTAGTTGTAGAGACGCAGGGTTACAGACTGTACTAGATGAAGACCAAGCTGCATGTGACAGCGATTTGAGAGCCATCATCTTAAGACTCAGAATATAACTTTTTTTTGTTTTTGTTCTTTAAGAATAAAAACAATAATATAAGCTAAAAACCTGGTACTAGTGTACAAAAATACCACGTAAAAGATTGTTAGGAATGTTAAGTTGAATGGAATAGAAATGCTTTATTCTTCCCTTGAAGAAAGAAAACATGAAATCAGTTCTGTTTGTTTGTGTGTCTGTTTGTTAGCAGTTTAGCATAATGATAATATTAATAGTCTTGAAATTATGTGTAATCATAAATAATATCAGCTCGAGATGACTTAATTTTGGTGAAAATGGGTCAATGTTAAGTTCCAACCAAATGTAAAAATCAATAAAACTTTAATGAATTATCTTCAAACTACAAAGCCTTGGGGGACATGATTACTTAGGTTGGCTAAGCATTTGACCTTGACCTACATTGTTAGTGCCCAAGGTCAAAGCTGACATTGGAAAAAAAAATGTCAAGAAACAGTATGAAGTAATATATCACATGAAAGGGTATTGAGAGAGTTGTACAACACACTTTTTAATTTTTTTTATATGATGCTCTATGACGTTACAATGTTGCTATAGCAGGCTGATGTCATCATACTGTACTAAAAACAGGCTGATGCCAGCAAAAACATAAAACCTCAAAGTCTTAGTATAGGTCTGGCGCTTTGGGGGGAGTTGTGCTTTCTGTTTGCTCTTGCTCTTATTGTAATTATGATTTGGCAGATGATGTTGTTCTATTTGTCAAATGAATTAAAAGATTGAATAAAAAATAAACATTAGAAAGCACAAAACTGCTTTTAATCTCATTTACTTCACATAACTGATAAGCCTAATATTTTACATACCTATCAAAATTACTGCATTTAAATTCATTTCAAAAGACTAATGGCAACCCTAAACTTGCTGCAATAAATATTTTTTATATTAAAGCAGCTATAATAAATCTTTTACCAAAGAACTTTACGATGAATTGCTGAAAATTGCAGAGAGTTTTTGCCTGACTCTGCAGCCTCCCTCAGCAGAGGTAAAACAGAGTAAATATTGGACTTGTGTTCCCACGATGATCAGAAACATGATCTACACTCTGGTTTGCTCAGTTTCTTCTCCATTGAGGAGGTAAGCAACTGTTTACTAAGCATTCACATGGTTTGACAATGTATTAACATGTCAATGTCTAGTGCTGCCCCTGAAAAACCCCCAAAACAAAACCACCACCCAACAGATGGCCCAAATTTTCAAAAATGTTCATGAGCGTCTGCAGCCAAAGAACATTATGTGCTTCTCATAAATTAAACCTTGCTGTTATTAATAATTTGTCCCACGTTTTGCTTTTAAGGAACGCCTATTATACTCCTTGTCAGTAGTATAATTACCACATTAAAATACAATACTATTACGCCTTCCTACTGCCTTTGAATCCCGTTTTCCTCATGTAAGGTACTAAGTCGCTGAAGCAGAAGATATTTTAAAGCCCAGCTACCAAATGGACAACACCTGTATTAAATATACGTTAGAGAAATTATGTTTTACAATGTCAGTGTGTTTTCTCAATGTTGAACATTTTAAAAGCATACATCAGCCACATGCTTAGAGTAATTATTTGTCTTCTAACAGATCTCAGCTGTAGCTGACAGTTTGTTATTTAAAGAGGTTTGTGCAGCGTGGTTGGGTTTGGAAACAATAAGTCGAATTGACAGGTTTCCCTGCCTGCAGCGCATCTCCATCTGGAGCTCTTGACTAATGTTTCTTGGAGTTATCGTGACACAGTCCGCCTTCCTCTGCGTGCACACCAGTCACCATGTTGACCCAAAATAGAGCTGCTTGGCATAAATGAGTTCAGATTTAGCCTGCGGCTGAGAAGGGGTAGACATGGATACCCTGGCAGACTGCTGGGTCTGAAGTGTCACTTCACTTCCAACAGTTTTTGTCTGTCGCATATTGATATGTAGCCATGAAGGCATAGAGGTTTTTGTTTTTGCCATCTATTGGCTTCACCTAGGTTTGCAATTACCGTAAACCCTCTAGCTAACCCTTGCATAATAAAGGGAACCTGTTAGAGGAACCTACAAAGTGTTCCTCAAAGCTTAATTAGCCTCTGTGTTATTTATGTAAAAACAATTAATTTTTTTCTGTACATGCAGACTTTTACATTGAAGACTGTATCCCTGGACACGGAGTTAAATAAACAAACAGAAACTATGATTAAAAAAAACATTTTTATTGACAAAAAGAGCAAAGTCGAAAAGGTAACTGCATAACTTAGTGGTTCATATGTAACACCCATGTCTTGGTATTTAAAAATGCTTAATTAAAAAAAACCCAGAAGAATAAATAAACTTGATAAGTCCTATAGAAAGTGAAAGTCTGATTAACTCAATTAAAAAACAAACAAACTATTCCTAGTATTTTAAAACTAAATATATTTGTCAAAACCTTAAGATCAATTATCAAACTTTGACACATCACAGTCTCATCCAGAACTGGCCCCTCAAATCATTTCAAGGTTCAGTCTTCTAAGCTGTAAAACGACAGGGGTCATGACAGGTGACAGTAGCTCCTCCTACAGTTAGCATAGCCCGGAACAGAAACAAAGAGAAAAATGCTGACAAAACACAAATAAGCTGCTGACTACTTGTTTTTTCCCTTAGTTCAAATGATGGTAGGAGGCAGCCTCACTCAACCTAAAATACTGCTGAAATTGAAATTTTGGACCTATTAAAATTAAGTTCTCTCTGGCCTATCATGCGATTCATCCATCTATTGATTTGGAGATATTAGCAGTCTGCCTTCTCTTGTTATGAAACTAAATGTTACTGGCTTTGTTGTGCTCAGGAATAGATATGAAAAACTCAGCAGCAGTGTCTCTTTCTAGAAACTTTCTACTGAACTACGCCAACTACATCACTGTGAACGAGGAAGCTTGACAGGATGTAAAAATCAATGGCATCCGCCGAGGCTGAATAGTAATGTTAGCTGCATGTTTGCTTTCACTGGTGGGTGTAGAGCTTTATACAGCAAATAATTCCTACTTGATTCTGCTCACAGCAGGCCCTGTGGATTTTTGTTTTTGGCAACCATGTCATGACACTGCTGTTGAGTTGTTCAGACTGATATTGTACTTCTCCCCGCACCAGATGCTGAATACTTCCATTGTATTCAAGAGAAGAGAGACACCTTCCTTTGACCAACACAGATTCTCAATGAATCAACAACATGAAAGAGACAAACATGCATATATTTGATGTTAGGGTAAGTTATCATTTTATGACTCTTCACCAAAGTGAATTTAATACTTGCTGTTGGAGGGTGTGAAGAAAAGTTTATGTTGCTTTAAGTTTGTGGAGGTATTTCATTGGTCAACTGAGATCTCCGACCTAACTAATACCTATTGATAGTTTTAATGTAATCTCAAAAACAATTTAATCTTACATTGGGAAGAAAAAATAATCAGTATTGAGAGTTTTAGAGGTATTTCAGTGTGGATTGACAGAGCTGCCCACATTACTCCACACAGCTAGCATGCCTACAAACTTGTAAACATGGCAGCACATCTACTCTCATTACGTAATTATATGACTGCACAATCCCAGATTGTGTTAATGCTTATTTATTTCAAAAGACCAAAGGATTGTGATTGTCTGTGAACAATAGAAAATGGTACATGTGCTTTGCAGACAGGGTGGATCAAAGATGGTTGCTGATCGCTCTTCAAGCCTTAAGAAAACGGCTAATTGACTTACAATAGTGGACGTGCAATTTGAGCCTTTCACAGCGAACTGAATGCATGCAAACATACCCTCTTGCACAGACAGAACACCAGATTTCCTTATAAAGTTTTTCTGGAACCTCTTTCGGTATTTATTTGGCTCGGTTGCAAATGCAGAGCAGCTGTTTCTCACACAGGTCTGGAACTGATGTATGTCACAAGAACTGCTCGGTAAAGAGCCTGGATTTGACCCTGTCTGCAGCCTGTTGTGGTTAAAAATTTCACAGACATTCAGTTTTATGATTTTAGTTTCGATAAGGATGTTTGTTGACAGTGACCTGTTTATCATGTTATGCTTAATTTCAGTTAAACAGATGGATGATTAATGAAACCTTGGGTGTGCGCGCGCGCGCATTTTCAGGTACTTTAAAGACTGGGAAAAAAAGGCAGCACATTTAGAGTTGTTCTTAAAATTAAATGTTACTGTTAAATCAGGTACACTAGGTTAAAATGTGCTGTGAACGATGTGAACGATGCATCTATGCTGTTCTCTTTACTGTGGATTTGTAGCTAATTCCACAATTTTCACTCTCACTGCTCCTGTAGGATTGTTTTCAGGTTCAGGTTGTCTGCCCAGAACCTTCGTGTTATTTTAGATTTTGATTTGCCCTTTGATGCTTGGGTGAATAAAGTGGTACATTGTGTTTTGCCCGAGTGAGATATCCATCTAGAATCAGGTCATTTCTTTCCCCCTGCTGATTTAGAAAAGGTCACTCATCCTTTTATATCCTCCAGTCTTGACTGTTTCAGTGCACCTTACTCTGGGTTATAGCTGGTGACACACTCAAAAAAAAAAAAAAAATGAACCCCTATGAAAAACAGATGAACCCCTATGAACAAGTGACAATGGGAAGGACAAATGTTACTATGGGATACTAACATTTAAATAACATTAACTTTTCTTGGTCTGTTTCCTGTGTTCTAGTAATTTCAAGTTAAAGAGACTAGCAACTATTAAAACATTTAAGCATTAAAAACATCTATACATTATCTGCATCACAATCATCAAGTGCATACATGAACATCCAAATGACCAAGTGATGCACAGTTTAAACTGCTGTAACTTTACAGCTGGTCTTAATTTGTGATGCTAGTAAGGTACGCTGTAACAACGTGCACATGCAAATCTCACTTTAACCGCATTTTAAATAACAGCATCAATGAAAACATTTACAGCTGATTTTGAATCTAAACTCTGAACATAAGCTGTCATGGTCAGGAACAGGTTATGTGTTCAGCAAAAGTTGGTCAGGTAAGAGACCCACTTTCGTGATATTGAAAACTCTGCCTTTCATTTCAGTACAGCTCACCAACCTATTAATCTCCCTTCAACCAGTTACAGCAGGAGGTTGTACTATGGAGGGTGATGTGAAAGAGAGAGATGAGAGTGAATGAATGCTAGGAATAAAGATAATTATATCTAAAAGTGGCATATAAATGACGGGTGCTGAAAAAGCGGAGCTGAGTAGAGCTGCTGCATGCATCCCAAACACTCTGACCCTGTAGCAGCATGAGGCTGCAGTCACACAGGCATTGATAACCTTTGCTAGTTCAGAGGAATTTGGCAATCAATTTTACACACAGCCACCAATATAATAAAATAGTTTTTTCCCCAAGTGACTAGTGACCCTTGTGACTGGGGATGTTTGAGGTCACCTGACCCTCCTATAAAAACTAAAGGTTGAAGTCTAATCTTAAAAGTAATAAGGCTTATAGCTCAAGAGTTATAGCTCACGGGCACATCACTGCAACTCCCCCTGGCTTCTGCTCCGTGGCTGCTGAGTGAGCCCTCATCTGGGACTCTCCTCAGCTCTTTCTGGGACAGTGGCGCGGCTGCCCCTCTGTTGGTCTTCCTTGGTCTCTTGTGTTCTGGGGGCCTCTGGATGTCTGGAGTCTTGATCTCCTCCATACCTGCTTCATGCCCTGGAGGACGGGGCTGTGGCTCCCCACACCCTCTAGCAGATCATTACATGAAGGAACCTTTTAAATACAAGCGCGTTCATGCTCACAGGTGTACACACTCTTTTTTTTTTTTTTCTTTCTCAACAGGTGATCCAGGTGATTGATATATGTATTTTTTGTCTGCTTATTTTGTTGGTTTTTGTTTTTTGCCCTTTATCCCCGTCCCTCTTCCCCGCTGTTTTTCTTTCCCTCTTTCTTTCTCCCCTTTCTTTTCCCCAGTCAAGTCTGTCCCTATTTAGCAAGTGAAAATAAAATAAAATAAACAATAAAAGGTGAATCAAATAGACCATTACGGCAAGGCTGGGATGTTGGGCATCTTTCTTCGCCTTTAGACAATAATTCTGATGGCAAAAGAGCCAAACGGGACAGGCAAAAAAAAAAAAAAGTAATAAGGCTGTCTATCTGATAAAGCCAAACTGGAAGCTGATTGCTGAGGGATCCGTGTCCCATTTTACTATCAAAAACTGGAGGACACACAAGAAAGCCTGCAGTCTGAGATCGAAGTGTAGATGCATACATACATGTCAGACATATTTCTTGAAATTAAGGAGGCCCTAAGTGAGAAAAGAAAAGAATACTGGGCGTTGGGTAGCAAAGAACAGGATTTCAAATGTTTATGATGCATAACTTGATATCTTTACAGACTTTAAGTTGACAATTATAGAGATATTAATATATTTTTTTACCATATGCTGCAAGGTGAAACAGCCACACTGACAGCCATTTTAAAATTATTAGGTATTATATCTGTTACAAACATCCAAATTCGGCAAGAAGAAAATGTTCTGTGACAAAGCATCTGTACAGAAGGTAGCATGAGAATCATATTAGTAGAGCAGCAGGTTCATGAGTCTTTCCTGAAAATGTTCAGAGACCGGAGTGAGCTGTATATACAACCACTATATAAGCGTAACACTAAGTACAATAGACTAGAATCAAAGTGTGAGAGGAGTTCTATAAAAAGCATAAAGCTCTAGCTCTTACAGTATGTGGCCTGTGCATACTGCTGTGCAAACAGTAAATAGTAGGAGTTGATAAATTGTGAGAATTCAAAAGTAGGATGACCAAAAAATGCAGCTCTTTGCAGTTTCTATATGGGTAAGGTGATTTATGAGTCATGGGAAAAGTTGCTGCATGTGTGGGCACTGTGTGATGAATGTGGAAATCAAACAGCCCAAAGCACATTGTAAAAAGATACAACAGCAGTGAATGAGGGAAAGCATACTAAGCGAAGCCAAGGACACACATGTTTGTTTTTCTCGAGTTTCTCATGGTCATGTGGCTGCATGTCCCCATCTATTTGGCAATGCAAGTGCATCATCAGTGCCTTTCAACCAAGGCGAGCAGGCCTTCAGCTGTACAAATAAAAGGAAGCAGGCAGTCCATGCTGGGATAATGTGTTTGAGGTGCCATGTTTGTGGTCTGACACCTGCATTGAGTCAGATAAGGGTCAAAACAGGCAAACTGACGGTTTGATCACTCTGTAAAAGCCTTTCGGGTTCTGGATGTGAGCTCTGAACACATCTGCTCATTTTAACGATAGATGGAAAAGATATTGCACCAATGATTAAAGCTTTAATAAAATTGCTTGAACACTGAATAGTCTTCTGAGGGCCAGCCAGCTCTGGTTTATCTGCAAAACAATAAGCAGACACGCAGCATTCAGCTTTGAAAATAATGGAAATAAATCCTTCCTCCTAGCTCTGGAGATGGGGCTAAATTGCAAATTGGTGGCTGCACACAGATGATTGTGTGTATGTGCAGCCATGGCTCCAAATGAGATAATATGAGATTGGGGCAAAGTTTCAAATGGCAGTTTAATTGAGCCAAATAATGTTGTTGAAGAGTCCACTCACATCCCAGGGAGATGAGACTGAGGCTATCTATAGCAGAATGACCATTTGGAAGATATGATAAGAGTAAATCCTTAGATAACCTCATGTTACCCTTTTTGTATTGTTGACCACTGACCTCCTTATGACCTATTAAATGCCACATTGGCTTTAAAAAAAAAAAAAAAAAAGCTCTAAATTTAGTTTGTGAATGAGGTGTATGGCTTGTATCAATTATCCGTTTCTCTTACTGGGTCTTGGATAAAGTCTATAGGTTTTTGGTCAATATTGCAGTCATATTATGTTGCAGTTTTTATTTCCTGACCTCTATGCCCCTAGAAATCTTTGGCAAGTGTTTAAATATCAAAGGGGACATAAACTGAATCCCTAAGAGACAAAGGCTCAGGCTTGACATTGCTTCAGTGTCTTAGATGACGGCCAATTAGAGTGACAAAACCTTATATATGGTCATTTTGTAGACACAACTGAAAAAAAAAAAAAGAGATAAAAGAAAAAGCACGAGAAATTAGGGGAAAAAATAGGTCAGATCACAAGTAGAAAAACAAAATGGGTGGGCAACTTCTCAACTTTAAGAAAAAAAAAAAATCTTGTTGTGTGAGACAGAAAGACCCAGGAGACCTGGGCCTCCCTCAAGAGTACTAAATTCCTGAGGCCACACATCCTGAGAACAACATGTCCACCACAGGAGGCAAAGGTGGCGCCCTCAGAGCTAAAGGGCGAGGGCCCCAGAGAACCAGAGGCAGTGGGCAGCCTATCCCACCAGAGGCCTAGAGCAGGGCCCCTCAAGGACATTGATTGCAATTCTGAGTTTCCGACAGCCAATGAGGAAAAATATCAAATGTATAATCACCAACAAAGTGAAGCTTCAACATAAGCTCAGTAAAGCTGTAAAGATAAGGATGAGAATAAGACTCATCTACCTGCTCTTCACAGTGTTTGGCTGCTACTTTGGTCTCTGCATCACTTCCACTTTCCCACGCCACTAAATTCAATGCTGACATCATAGACCAGTCATCTTTTTGCCAACCTTCTGCAAACAAATCAGCCTCCATTCTGTTTGCTATAAATCATATCCTGTCTCTCAGATTCTCATTCATGCGACCTCTCTGACTCACCCTGGTCACTCAGAGTTCCAGCCAAGCCATCATCTCAGGGGGCCCATTTGTCCTTATTCAACTATATGATTTAAAGTTTAATTGAATTAAATTGTATTTACATAGCTCCAAATCACAACAACTGTTGGCCTGAAGGACTTTTTATTGTCAGATAAAGACTACAATATTACACATAATGAGTGAAAAAAGGGGAACTAAGGGAGTGTGTAACTAAGAACCTAGCCCTAACTATATATGCTTAATCAAAAAGGAACGTTTTAAGGGTGTATGTCTCTTGAATCCAAATTGGAAGCTGGTTCCACAGAATTCAGGTTTGAAAGCTGAAGGCTCTGCCTCCCATTCTACTTTAAATGTCAGTGAGTAAAAGCATTCTCACTGACATCATGCATTCTCCAGCCCTGAATAAAACCCAGCAATCAATTAAAAGCTGTAGCCCAGCCCTTATCCTAACCCAAAGTCTTAACCCCTTAAACAGCTTTGTGAAGAATGTGGCGGCAGAGGGCTGATACATTCCCACACCTTTCCAAAAAAATATCTTACTCCAAAGGCCTTAAACTCAATTTTGTCCTCACAAATGGCACAAATACAGTACATGTACACAACACAGATACAAACACATTCTGTAGCTTTCAACATGATTTCTGGTGAAACTATAAGCTACAGCTATCTTAAATGGAAACCAGCGCCTTATATTTAAACACAGTCATGGGCACTGAGAATTTTTAAAAAATGCAGTCTAGGTGCAAGAAATGACACAATAACCATTTTTGACATGATCCCTTTGGGATGCTGAATGTAGTGGACTAAAGTTAAAAGCATGCACTTTATTTGTCATACTTCCCCTCCCAAACTCTTATTTCCCCAAAGATGAGAGGTGATGTTAGTTGTTGGCATGGCTGCACTACTCATTTCACAATCTGACTCCTTTCTCCTGTCTGGTATCATCTCTGAAACACTTTGTGTAGAAATGGTTGGTCTTATGTAACTCATATGTTAGCCAATGGTTTATGTTCATAAAGCACATTAGCCACCCAATGATGATCTCAGTGCTGATCTGCCATTCCCTTAATCAAGAACGTATACGGCCTAAGACACTGCCCAGTACTGAAACCAGTGAAGAGCATATTATTATTTTGGTGTTACTCTGCAACATCAGATTGAGATGCATTGTCATGTAACTGCAAGTTAATATTTAACATTAAACGCTGCATGATGTCATATATTAGCACAAACCCCTGTCTTACTGAGGAGGATGTGCAAAAATTGGCTGCACTCCTTAATAAAGTAGCACAAATGCCGAAGGCTTGCTTGCATGTCTGAGAGAATCAAGGTAGCACTGGCAGTGGGATATACTGCCTGAAAAAGTGTAGTGAGTCGCAGGAAAATGGCAACTGATATGCTGACTGAAAATTTTGCAACTCTAGATTGTAGTCACTTGTCAGTGTCTTTCACCCTCTTCCCGCGTGACATTACCATCACACACTGAACTGTACTAATGTTATCTCTAGACAGCAGGGGGTTACTTATGAAGGGAAAAAACAGAAAGAAGAAGGGAAAATAGATAAAATTTGAGCTTGAGCAAAACTATTTGAGCATTTTCACTGCCCTTTGGCCCCTTTTGTTTCCATGCCAAAGCCAATTTTCTTTTGGGATAGCCACAACTGTCTAGCAGGAGCCCTGTGGATTTGGGCAATCAGCATGAGGAAAAGACATTCAGCTTGGTCACAAATGGGCTACAATAGCAGACATTTAGTGAGCCCGGTCTCCTAAAAATGACATTCCTGTACAACAAAACTGCATTATGAATGAAATAAAAGCCTGATGAAAACCTTGGGGATTCTGGTTCTACCACCCTCACTGCCTCCTAACGCATGCTTTTCCCATTTTCTTCCAAATGCAATTGATAATTCACATTAGCTATATGGGAATGTTATTTTTAGGATGCTGTCAAATGACGCCAACAAACCATCTCCAATATTCACAAACTCTTCTGAAAGGCCCCACTTCGAACAGTACAGGAGTACAGCATCTCATAGAAAACTGACAAAGTGAACTAAGTTGCCACGTGCTATTAAATGGTCAGTATCAGCTGGAATCAAGGAGGACGCAACACAAAAGATAAGAAAACAGACTAAAAACACTGTTTACCAGTGGTTTGTGTTTCAACAGTCTCTGATGTTTACTGGCAGCCCTTTAAAGACTGCTGCTAATTAACCTGCAAGCCGTGCCACTGTGTAAGGTCACCTGATCAGCACAAAGTAATGAACTAAAACAAAGTGATTAGGTTCTTTCAGCAGACCCCTTATTTTCCAAAGGGTCTGCATGTTGATTGGGCACAGATTTTACACCAGACACACCCCTACCATTTACAGGTGTGGAACCAGCTCAAAGATGTTACTATAGATACATTTTAAGATTGCAATATCCTACAGCCATCTGTGTTATCTTAAAAAAAAGTGTGAATAGTTATTTGGCTAAGGCAAATTTCAGTAATTTTTTTTGCAAATGGTCAGCTGCATTTATACATTATATTAAGTTAATAATTGTGTGTAAGCGGTCACTCCCAACAATGCAGACTTTCTCTAAATTAAACTAGTTAGCGCATCATTCAAATTAGTTGACTAGTGATAGTTTTACCTGGCACAGTGATATAAAAACTTTTTTAAGCCGACTCAAGTTGGGAAGTACATTTTATCACATTCCCTGTGATGTTTAAACACCACCAATCTGCGTGCTGAAGTGAGCGTGCAAGTCACAGGAGAACTTTCTGCTCAAATTTATGCCTGGTGAACAGAGAGCACCTTTGAAGTAGCGGTCTTCTAACTTACAGCAGCGAAAAAAGATGTAAGCATTGATGTTTGGGCAGGCTTGATGTATTCCTGATTGTGCCTGAAGCCAAAGGCTATTATGTTTATTGATCTTACTCCGTTTGATCCTACAGGACTGATTTTGCAGCTGCACCTACCAAGTAGCTTGTTTTCCTGCTTGTCCTAATGACAGCAATGATCCGTAGATCTGAAGATGTGAATGTTTACACAGGGAAGTCCCAGTGCTCAAAGTAAAGAACATTTGCCCTGCAAGTTCTCTTTCTTGTAACTGCAGCAGACATGCTCTGAAAGCATGGCACTGCATGTATCATTTTGTTTTGCTGTTTTAAAAGAATTTTAAAGAATTAGAATCATCAGTACTGTCAAAATGGATTTAAAAACAAAAACAAAAAAAACCCCAGACCACACCAAAAAGATAGGTATAATTTGCTGATTTGCTTCTATGATGGTTTGATGGCACTCCGAGTGTCTATTTTATTTCTGATATATCTGCAGGCCAAACAGAGGTTGCAGTGTGTAACACATTTCCTTCCTAGCCTAAATCTCAAAGGAAGAACCATAACCAGGGTTCAGCAAACACATGCAAGCAGGTCATCAGTTGTCCTGGTAACTTTGCTCTGAGGCACAATACATGTGCTTTTGGGCTATCAGGGCTTCAGGTGCTAGCTTTAATTCTCATATCATTTGCTTTCCTTTTTAGAGTGAGAGTAATTGCATGTGTAAAATCTGTCATCTTTAAATACTAAACACCCCTGTTTGGACCAGTCGGCTTATCATTGTTCTAAAGAAATGTGCCATGAGAGCCAGTAAATGAGCAAACGAAAGGCTGATATATCTCTCTTTTGAGAAAAAGCTTCACTACACACTAGAGGGTTTCATAATGATATTTGTTATTTATGGTAGGCCTGTGGTATGTAGGGTATGGTTATGTTTTCACTTGTCGGATGCACGCATATACATCTTTTCTCATTCTGTGAGAATTTTCTGGTTTAACATCTGGATTTCATTTAATGCAGGAAGACAGTGCCTGCTGCACTTTTTTTTAAAAAAATATGAGTGATTCCTATAGTGAGAGACAGGAATTCTTGTTCTGGCTTGTGACCAAGCATTGGTTTTGTATTAACGTACATGCAGAGTGTGGTCATTTGTATTACCACCAGCCTCTTGAATATCACACATGGAATATCCTCAAACATTTCAGATGCACTGATCGCAATATTGCAAGTCTTTTTTAGTGCTTAAAGCAGACTTACATAAGATAAATAGCAATCTTAAATATGGCGCTACAACCAGCTTGACCTGCTAATCTACAGCAGGTGCTGGACCAAGGCCAGGAAGATCGTGAAGGACCTCAGCCATCCCAACAACAGACTGTTCTCTCTGCTGAGGTCAGGAAAGCGATTCCGCTCCCTGAAGACCAACACAGAGAGACTGAGGAGGAGCTTCTTCCCGCAGGCGATACGGTCTCTCAATCACACCACCACACAGTACTGACCCACACATATGGTTCTTACACACACACTGGACTTTCTGGACTTTGTTTTTGCACAACACTGGTCACTATATTCTTCATTTCCGGTTAATACTTGTACAGCTGCTGTTATTGTGTATATATTTATTTATATTTAGATTTCTTCATACATTCTTATATAGTTCTATATTGTGTATTTTGTTGTACAGTTATTTTATTTTCAACTTTAATTTATATATTTTATCTTATTCTTCCCAGTTAAATTTACCCTTCATTCTAATTTGTGTTGTACAGTTATTTCATTTTTAACCTTAATTTATATTTTATTCCTTCCTAGTTAAATTTACCCTTTTTAATTTTTCATATTTATTTCCTATCTTATTCATAGCCTTTTCCTTTTTTGTTTTCTTTAGGTCACGAGCAGTTGTCCAAGCATTTCACTACATATCGTACTGTGTATGACTGTGTACGTGACAAATAAAATTTGAATTTGAATTTGAAATGCCTTGGACATCTCCTTCAGACATTTATTTGTGATGTGTGGTGTTTAACTACTGGTGGAAAAGATTAAAGGATTGTCATATTTTGCAGTTTCCTCAAAGTTGCTGATCCTAGCCAAGAATTATTCTGTGGTGACCACTTCTTCTCCACCCTTTCTGACTCTTACTTTGCAAGCCAGTCAGCAGACAGTCGGCACCATTGGGACTTCCTTCCGCGATCAGTTCCTTCCCTTTCTTTAGTCTCTTTACTGATGTTATCTGCCACATGCATTAACAGTGGAATTTTGTTTAGACATCTTCAAAGTAAAAACATGCTAAAGCTGACTCTGGTGAGCTGACACAGTCTTGCTAGCATTCCCACAAAAATGTGTCACCATTTCCTCCTTTTCTGGCTCGGTTTCCTGCAATGTGCAGATTGAGGCTTCAACATCCCCCAATCCCATTTCCTACTTTATGACACACCCTAAGTGTCTCTTTCACACTCTCTAACTCAAGGAGAGGGACAACAGAAGAACAGGAACTTGAACTTTCACACTTTCTATTTCTATTGTTCTGTCTTGTTTTCTCTCTTGGTTACTTTCGGGCAAGCCTACTTATTTATAATGCAAGTCTCACCATCAGCACTCGCAGACGTTTCCGCCTGAAACAGCAGATGTTAGAATTTAAAGTTGGCTTAGTAAAGAAATTAATCACTTGAATGCCTGAAGCATTTTTTTAAATTTCCAGCAGTATCATCACCTTAAAGTCGACCTCTTATGCTATGCTTTATAATATATATATATATATATATAATATATATATTATATTATATATATATATATATAATATATATATATATATATATATTAGTATATATATATAATATATATATATATATTTATTTTTTTTATTTATTTATTTTTTTTACAATAAGGGGTGTCAGTTTTAAATAGTGACCAGAGATATAAGGTAATAACAATCCCAGTGAGACAAAAGCTTAGGCTTCAAAGAACTCTAAATATACAGTGACCTCTCTCTGACAATCTTAAGATAAATTTGAGATTGTCATTTCAGGTGCACAGTTCTGCCTTTAAACACAGAAGCTCCGCCCACTACAATTCAAACTTTCTGTTTGAGAGGGGCAGCCAATCAGAACAAACTCAGATGGACATGTAGTTGCATTAACATGGTCATGGATTACAGGTTAAGGAGTCCAATCCAAATTCTGGATACAGACTGATTAAACAGAAGAGCAGCCTTTATTTTGCTTGGTTCACAGTTCTTAGAAACAGAATCTAAACTAATTCCAATAACAAGGAGAACAAATTCAAATTTAGCTCAGGCAAGCGCAGGGGAATAACACATGGTGGCGCTTAACAGAAGACTAACAAATGCTGAGGGGAGTGCAGGGTTATTTATAAAGATGGAGATTATTAGGAAAGTGGAGACAGCTGGGGAAAACTAGACACAGGTGTGGGCAATCAAGGCAATGATCAAAGTGGGGGAGGAAGCAAAACTAAGCACAAACCACAGGAATTAACTATACTATTAGTAACTATACCATTAAAGGAAACCACAAATAATAAACTTTATATGTAGAACTATATGGCTTAATAAGAGTACAAAAAGTGAACTACCAACAACAAACCAGATCATATCAAAAACACCTGAAAATGATTAAGAAATAAAAACAACTCCAACTTTCATCAGGAACAAGGACACGATTCAAAAGTAATGAGACAACTATGAATCCCATCAGAATCAAAAATACATCCAGAAAATAACCCACATCTAGACCGAAAAATAATGAAATCAGGTCTCAAATAAACACATATTTCCTGATTTGGTCAACTTTATAATGCAGCCTGCAACTAAAAATGTAGTAATTAAATATGAATTCAATGTATTTTATCTGAAATTAATTCTGTTTACCTGCAAATACTAAAAGCTAGATATGCTAGAATAAGGGTAAAGATCAATCCACTTCATAATATAACAAGTGCCCTTAAAAGTACAACACATTTATTTAAAAATCCATTAATGAAGTTTTTTTTGTTTGTTTGTTTTATTCTGAGCAAAATTAACCACAGGTTTTCAGTCTGCACACATACAGTACTATGCTGGGATAAGCTTGCAGTAACCATACATGTCATTCTAATATGGTTAACTTTAAAAAATGACTTTGTTATCTGATTTTCATGCAAAACCATTATATAGAAGGATTGACTGTACTAGCTAGTGAGTGTTTTGCTGTCACTACTCTCACCAAAGACTTGCTCATAGAGGGATATGTGATTGCTGGGGTTTCTTTCTATTACTGTAGTGCCTTTACCTTACAGTATTAAGCAGCTTCAAGTGAATTATGTGATGAATTAGTGCTAAATGAACTGAGAAAAACTCTCAGAAAATCATGTATATTCCATATTCTGGTGATTGGTGTAGTCAGTTTTCACCAGCGACTCTTATAAAAAGCAAAAATAGTGGCTTCAGGCAGCCATCATAAATTGCACTCTGATATCACAATAATGACTTTGATGATGTTTATATTTTTAAAGACATGCCACGCTACTAAGGAAAGTGACAAATATATGGCCAACAAGGAATGGATTTATGATATCTTGGCATTAGATTTGTTTGTTCAGATTTAGAGCATGCCATAGAGGCTTGATCTGAGGGCCTCACGGAAAATGTTTGAAAGTTGGAAATCCTGTTTCAATATTGATAATAAAACATAAGTAATGTTTTAGCAGTCTCAGCAGCAGTTCTGGTAGACTGCCAGATGGTTCTTTAGCAACAGGCTTTTAACACCACCTATTCAGTAAAGTCATGAACACTTTCTGGTGTGTCTTAGCAATTAAAAGATTCACTATCAAAAATATTTCAACATTGTAATGTGGTGGAACGACAAATTTTCACCTTTTTGTGCTCAATCAGCATTTTCTTTGATGCAGAATAAGTATCCATCATAAAATTATTAAGAAAACTTAGTTTTAAGGTTTAAGCACATGTAGCAGAAAGAAAACACGTTTCCTAAATTAGGACAAACTCAGCCAAGCATCCATCTGCCTAATGTTTCCCGCCGGGACTGAAAAGTTATATTTTAGAACTTCCTTTTGTTGTTCCAAAATATTTCCATTTATATGTGTGTTTTGAGACCGAGTGGATGCACCTGTTGGTCTCCAGCT
>NW_024582448.1:1185506-1187493 GCF_018398535.1 Haplochromis burtoni
AAACACTTCATTGAATAAACAAAGGCTATTCCACAACTAGCAAAAGTAAATAGCTGCAAAGAAAGAACAACTGTCATGTCAAATTAGTCACAATAAAAAGCAGTGCATGAAGTTAGCAAACAACATTAAGACATCTTTCTAAAAGGACCCTGATACATGGAACTAGATCTGTTTGGATATCACATGATCTGATTTGCTTATTCTGATTGGTGGTGATGATCGTGACATGTTATCATTAGCTCATTTTTCCTAGTGCTTGTCTCTTTTCACTGGAGACCTGTTTTTATATATAAATATATGTTTTGTGGTGTGAACCAGAAAATGCATTAATAATTAAAATTTACTTGATCTCCACCAAAAATGATTATATTAAGGGCAACTGCTCTCAAGCAGAAAAGAAAAGAAAAAGAAGAGAAGAGAAAAAGATAATGTATCTAAACATTTATACCAGTCAGAAGCCTTTAAGCAATCTTTCTGTTGCCATGTTCTTCTGTTTGTTTATTTGCAGATGATGATGATGATGATGATTATTTTGGAAAGTTCTGCAAATGTTTTCTCTTTTTGCTTCATGTGGAGATAAAATTGTCATTAAACAGTGCCATCAAATTGTTATGTAACTTTTGAAGGCCATAATAAAAGGCAGCAATTTCTATACTGCTGTATAATCATCGTGCACTTTCTAGTTATGTATAGACCTAAAGTGTACAAGCTGCAAAGTTGAGATGCACAAGGGAATACATCTTAATGGCAGAAAATACCATATGTTGCATAACTATTGCCAGACAGTCTTTATTACTCAGGAGACAAACACTTATGCTGCAGGCATCAGCTTTTAATTCAGCCACTATTACCACTAAACAAGCACTGATGGCTCCAACAGAAAGGTTGCATTAACAGCTGAGGGGAATCCAAATTCTAATTATCAAAACAATCAAAACAAAGTCCCCTGACAGACAGCTAAAGAAGCAAAGGGGTAGGATGGGTATGAGTCATACTGTATTTTAACCATTTTCATGTTTTTGATCAGGGTTGATCCCAAAACCATTTGATTTTTTCCCCTGTGAACCACAAGAGCATAAGCCACACTAAATGGATGTACATGTCCCTGTGTTTGTGTGACTGTCTGCTTTTATCCAAAGACTAAGAAAATGCTTTTAAAAACATCTGTGCTTCAACGTGAATCCTTTGCTATGATAAAAAATGTGCCACTCTAAATCGTAAAATATAATAAACAGTCTGTGGTGTTTAACTGCTCACCAATAAGCTTATGCCGTTCGGAGCAATAGAAAGGTGTATAAAGTGGCTCCATATGCCCAGAAAAAGCACTCATCTTAAAGTCTGTCTGGAAATACTGCTAACTAGTTATGCAATGCTATTCTCAAGGGACGTTCCTTCCTGTCCTGTGAAGTGGTAATTCCTAAACAAGAAAAATCACCACTGCACAAGATATGCAATTCCTTTTCCTGTCAGAATGGTTTTCTGCATCTTCTCTTGTTTTTTCCACATGAACACATAAGTTGCCTGAACATTTAAGAGCTGTGGCAAAATTAATTTCCCACATCTGTGCAGTGTAACTCGCACCGACCTCTTTAACTGGATGAAAAACAAGCCGCTTTCCCCGAAATGAAACAATAAAGAAAAATTCTGTCTTGAGCGGATAAAATCTTTCTTTGATTTTCAGTCAACAAAGCATTTGTTGCTTTGAATGAGAACGGTCTCTTGTTATATTACATGAACAGAGTGCAGAACCTTGAGCTGCGTTGAATGAAGTTCCAGATTAAATGTTTAAAAAACATGACTTATTGATAACTATGTGCAGAATGGGTGTTTTTGGTTGTTTTGTTTTTTAAGAAGAAGCAAAAAAGCAAAAGTGGCCCATAGAGAATGCAGATGGTTTTTTTTGTTTTGTTTTTTTTTGCAATACATGAACTCTTTTCTGTGCATTTCTGTACAGGCATGGGAGGCTACTATAAAACTAATATAGTAA
>NW_024582448.1:1188436-1208412 GCF_018398535.1 Haplochromis burtoni
ATCGGAGAGCAATTTGGGGTTAGTATCTTGCCCAAGGATATTTGGCATGCAGACTAGGGGAAGCCAGGAATCGAACCACAAACCTTCAGATCAGTAGATGACCTGCTCTACCACCTGAGCTACAGTGAGTTTCATTTCATACAGCTACAGTTACTACAGTGAGTTCAGCACAGCCTGAACTCTCTGAGCAGCTTTATTCTAATTTCTTTGTGTTCTGGAATAGTTCTCCGTGTTTCTTGAAGGACAATCAAAGCTCTTCTGTCTTTTGTTCCTATTCTACCAAGAAGTAATGCTGGGGAGGCCAGTCCATGAATGATATCATTCCCCTGTGCGTTTTTCTATTCAGATGGAGTGTGTTTGGGATCATTGTTGTGCTGAAAAATGAAGCCACCATTAATAATCCAATGATTTTGGATGGTCAATCCATACATTCCTCCATTCATAACTCACTGCTATACCGCTCTCCTGATATCCTGCATACTGACGATGATTTGAACCAAGACAAGAATTTTCAAATTTGGATGACCTTCATAAGATCTGTGACCACCACGTTTTAGTGCAGTTCTTGTGTAATGTGCCTCTTCTCCTTGTTCCCCTTCCTTGGCTTATTGACAGCAATCCTTCCACTGAGTGTGAATTCTGAAGAGGCATCATTAAACAGTTGATAAACTGATGAACTTTAGGCTTCTTTAATCCACTTTTTTTTTTTGTCCTGAACTTGAAATTTCAGTGACTGGGTGTAGAGTCGAGTTTACTTGTTTTGATTAATCTAGCTTATTTCTTGTTGAAGAATTGCGTTCAGCATATATGAGTACAGGCTAAGTGACGACTAACTCCCTAATGTTCATTACTTTGTGCTACCAGAGTGAGTAATGCACACTCACACTGGCTTACAGTACCTGTTACTAAAATTTACCAGACAATTTTTTTTTGCTTCTGGTAAGATTTTAGTATAAATAAATAATTTTCTTTTAAAATCCTGAGTTTAACTTTAAAAAAAATAAGTTTTGAGTAGAGGTTTCTTCTGATCTTCCAGTTAACTTACTCTTTGGCTACCCTTCAACAGCAGCTCAATTTTGTGGGAAAACCGCAGACCTCTCAACCCTGAGTTGCACTACCAAATCCCATTTGCTTTACCCGCAGTAATTATAGACATCAACCATCACATAAACATGGTAAATGACCTGTATTTGTATAGCGCTTTACTAGTACCTAAGGACTCCAAAGTGCTTTACACATCCAGTCATCCACCCATTCACACACACAAACATGACTGTTTTTGCAGGAAAAAGGCATTAACATTATGGCAATGCTAGGAACCCCCCAAAATAAGTTCATGAAAGCTATGCTTCTACCAAAGGGTGAAGCAGACGTTCCACATCGCTCCAGGTCTAAAACAAGAGCACAGGAACTTGCTTTTCAACACATGCCGGAAGTTTCCACATAGTGCATCCCCATTACAATACTGGGTTGGCTTAGTTCAATGTATCTTGTTTCACATGACACTCCACTGCCACTCAAAGAGCACTTTGGGATGCAGTTAATCTCTGGAGTAGATGATGTGCAAAGCCCCTGAGAGGGGTTGAATGGAAGGTATGACATTTTGTTGAATGTGAGTGCTGATCTGCATGGACATCTCGTCTGTTCTGGCATATATTTTTAGAAAATGCAAAAGTGCTCCTAAACAGCCAAAGAACACTTCAATGATACTTTGTATAGTGTCCTGTGGTGGATGGCTAATACAAAAACAGAGAGCACCATTCAAAGAGACAGAAGTCCAATGTTCATGTTTACCGTATAAGGCTTACAGAGTCCTGGAGAATCAAGCACTTCAAGGAACAATCAGAGCAATTTTCAAATTTATTGACAGCTTGATGGTTTATTATATTTATATATTGTAAGAGATATTTTTTTGTCATACAAATTCTACCTTTTATCCCAGATGCTGTATTATTATTTAAAATATTGTTTCAAAGCTTATTTGATTTGGACATTTAAGTATAAAGAATTTAAAGCTCCAGCAACATTTTGCCTTATTATTTTCAAAAGCTTTAACATAAAATATATTACAGGCAACATTTCCAAACGAGACACATACAGTTTTATTTTTCCTTTTAACGGAAAAATAAAACTTAAAACTGCAAACATTCAGACTTCACTTTTTTGCCACTCAAGTACAAAAAAAAGATAAACCACCCTGATGTCAATATGACCAAGTGGCATGTAATAAACAAATGCTATTTAAAAATGAGAGTTTTAAGTCTGTACATATTATAAGAGCTAGAAACAATAATATCACACAGTTGGCACAGTGCTCATGAGCATATCTGTATCCGCTGCACCTGTCTTCTACGAAATGACAGACATAGAACCGTCACTCCATCAGCTGCGTGTGATACTATAGTACGCACAGAAAACATCTATTGAAATTGCATGGATGGAATTCAGGGCCTGTATTTACAATGACCCCACCATAATGGTATTTATTTTTTAAACACAGACTTTACACTTGTAAGAATTACACATCTTTGTGTGTGTATTTGTTTATCTTAGCTCCACCTTGACCTTTCAAACACCTTGAGAACACACAAATGTTCTTATTTTCACTTACCATACCCTTGTTTCACAGCCACAGTGTATTGGCATTTAATTTAATTGCCTCTTTATTTTCTATTTCGGACTCACCCATATCATTATTCAGATGTGATGATGTTCATAGCACTTTGACTTCCTCCACTTGTTGACCTTGGAGGCTTAAAATCACTCAGTGCTGTGAGAGAGCAAAAGCAATTCTAAAGGAAATCTGAGAATGCAATCTGCTATTATATCTGTGGTCCTAATGGAACACTATTCCAGCAATTGTTGCCCTTGATGCCTTTTATTCACTTGCTTTTACATCTGCTGCTGATTGAATCTCAGAATATAAAAGATTTATGGTGCAACTAAAAGTTGAAACATTCCAGCTGTGACTTTGAAGACAGAGAAACATTCAATACATAGCATAGAAAAGAGTTCTTAAAATGATTTGCTGAACAGGACACAGACTAAATCCAAAACACACGCTAGAAAGGGGAGTCGCTGGATTATAAGTAATATATGACTCATGTAAAAATATAGTAAAATGGTAGAAAACTTCAGCGGTCAAACAATTATTACACCATACTCTGAAAATCCCACAGCATTCCTCACATGAAACGTGGCTTACACATCAAGTTGTCACAATATCAGCAAATCACACAAGCAGGAAACAAACTCCGACAAATAAAATGAAACTCACTGTAAATCTTAGTGTAACAGAAAAATTTTTTATAAACAGCTCTATTGTATTAGGTCTGCGTTTAGATGAATGCCCCATCTGTGCTGCCAAGGGCAGCTGATGTCCTTAGGACGAGATGAGAAGATAAGGCAAACTGAAAACTTGAGCCATTCAAGTAAAATCAGCAAAGCCATTATGTTCTTACACACATGCACAAAGTTAGTACCCCCTAAACCAACCCATTTAACCACAAATCTTAACATTAGGACAAATATACATGACGAACAGATGTATTCAACTAAGAAACTGTACAGAAGTATGAGTTCATTTTCATTCCCTACCATAATTAAAAATTAAGATGCTGCAAATTTTTAGAGTTCAATGCCCTTAAACTTCTGGCCCTAAAAGAACCCATAAAACAAACAAAAAGTATAAAAATATAAATATAGAGCCTGTGTTTATTTTGTTTATCTGATTTATGTTCCCGTCACCTCATTATTATTTCCTTCCTACAGTTTCAGCCATTCCTTGGACTGCCCATAGGTCTGGAGAAAAAGCAGATGGTCCTTAGCAGCTTCTCCAGTTTACACGTCAAAAAATAGATTTACAATTTGACCAATTTATCTGTCACTTTGTTTGTTTGCTGGATATCAGCCTGAAACATAAAAAGGTTGCTGGTGTTTTTGAACCCTCATACAATTATCAGCCATTCTTCCATTATCTCTCACTTTAAGGAGCACTTTAGCATCTGTCCAGACTGTCACTTCACTAAAAGTCAATCTAATCAGTGTTGCTTACAGACGCAGTATTAAAACATGGACTGTCATGGAATGGAAACATTTTAAGTTATACTTAATGATTTTGTGATATAGTGAAGCCAAATGGATTAAAGATTAAAATTTCCCGTTCTATTGAAACAAATTAAATTACAAGCAGCATTTTTTCTTGTTTAGCAGGTGTTAAAGTTGTAAGAACAGGAGCCGGTGGCACTGAGCACTATGACAATGTGTGAAGCCTGTTCAAGGGTTCCCTGGTGGCTATGTGGTGCAGAGCAGCCGTTCAGCTCCCTGAAGTCCTCGGCCTGATATGAATAGCAGCGCTCCCTTTTCACGTTTCAAATAAATCAGCAGTGTAATCCAAAGAGGCAGCTGTTTAATCTCTAGATGAGCCTGACTGTAGCCTCAGGTTGACCAGCAGTTGTTTTTCGGTTAGCATTTTTTTGGCTGGAGATTAAAGACGAATTCTTTGGCCTTTGCCTTTCAACCTAGTCAGTTTCAAACAGCATGCATGAGGACCTCGGGCTGAATGATCTGATATCTTTTACTTCCTAAGTTTCAGATTGATACTTTGTTTTTTTCTTGACATACTTCTACAATTTTGATTTGCCTTTATCCTGTTGTCCTGATTAATTTTATTACATCGTATTATACTTTGCAAAACAAAGAGAATATTGGTAAGGTAATGATTATAATTAAACAAGGGGATACACAAAAATTCTAGTAATTTATTTCAGAAGGAGGCCTTGAAAGGAGGCCAGTTATTTGGATTTACTGGAATAATTAGCCAGGTGGCGCGCATATCTCTGTTTAAATTAAGCTCTTTTAGCCTAATTTAACTTTGCTTTAATATGGCGTGATTACATAAATGAATCAAAAAATAAGTTATGTTCTTGAGTTTTAGAGTTTGAATTTAAGAGCATTCTTAAGTCTAAAATGCTGCTGTGACTTTCCTTTAGCTGCTAACTTTTACTTATCTAAGCAACTCTGCAGTGATAAAGGAGATCCAGAGAGATTACAGCTTGAACCAGACCTTTATCTCGTTTCTTTTAGGGTAGTGAACATGATGCACAATATTTGGACAGCTGTTATTCTGAAACGTATGCACATCTAGACAATTTATGGTTCAATGCAGTACGTTAATCACAGCTATGGGATGTATGTCATTGTGGCTGCAACATCTGGTAACAAGTTGCAGCCACAATGAGTGATTCACAAACTTCCCAGGACTCTACCTTTTAAAAGAAAATACTCGGCCTGGGAAAGGAGTATTAGTCCACCTCAGATTTTAGTCTTTCTCATCAGTTAACTACAAGCACATCACATGTGTTTTCTGCTGATAAACTAAGGCTCAGTTTGAAGAGCCATAATCAAATCAGTGTTTCAGAGCTTTAACCCTTAGTGGCTAACCCTATGTTTTGGTGATTTGATTGATTATATTTTACTTTGTTGAATTTTCTTTCAGCTGGTGGATTCAGGGGTTGCCACAATTCACCTCCATCTTCCCCTATCGCTTCCATCTACTTCTGTCACACCTACATGCCTGACAGCTCGGTCTTCAGCATGGTTCTTGTGTAGTGCTTCTCTAATCTAACTGAGCTTTTTGTACTTGCCTCGTTCACCTCATTCACATTCATAAATCACTTTTTTCTATGCTTTTCCTCTGCAAGTGCTTTCTATCTAACATCTGATGGACTCATCAGAGAGTAACTTGAGTTGGTATTTTGTGAAAGGATATGTGGCATGCACGCTGGAACAAACACGGATCAAACCACCAATGTTCTGATTAGTAGGTGACTGGCCCTACTTCTGCCAGACATTGTCCAATATATCCACTATCCCTCCTTTAAACATGTTCAAACCATCTCAGCCTTGCCTCTCTAGCGCTGTCTTCAAACTGCTCGACCCAAGCTTCAGCTCTGCCACCTCCAGCTTTTCCTCCTGTCTTTTTTGTCAGAGCCACTGTCTCCAGTGATGATACAGTACATCACTACCATTTTGTAAACCTTCCTTTTCCATGTTGCTGCAATCCTATCAAAAATTCCCCCGACACTCATCTAATCTCTCCACCTCACCCTGCCTGCACTCGTACCACTCCTCACCTGTCTTGCATCTTCTCTATTCCATCTGCCTCCTTGACACACACACACACACGTATTCAATCTTCCTTCTGCTGACTTTCAGTCCACTCATCTCCAGAGCATACCTCCATGTTACCAGACTCTCTTCTACCAGCTCCCTTCCCTCAGTACAGACCACAATGTCATCTGCAAAGATCACACTGCACGGAGAGTCCAGCATGTCCATCACCACTGCAAACAAGAAGGGGCTCAGAGCTGATGCATGATGTAACCAGACCCCCACTTTGAATGTATCACTGTCCTCATACATGTCCTGCGCCATATCACATACCTGCACTCCATGCTCTGATTCTGATTATGTTGCTTGTAGTGGCTAAACGCTCCCTCTCTTGCTTCAACAACATGTTGTAGGAGCAACACAGCATCCTGTTGTTCACCTACTTAGTACTGCTTTGTGACAATAAACCACACCCTCCCACATGCATCTTATCAAACCACTTGCCATCTGCCTCTTTTTTCACTTTGCCTCTGTCTGTTTACCGGAAGTTATTTGCATACATGCATAAATGCGTATATGTGTGCTATATCTTCTTCATTAGTCTTTTTCTTAGTATGCCAGTAGTTATGCTTAGATCAAAGCTGCTTCATTCTGACTGGGTGTAATTACAGATCAGTAACAAACATCATCTAAGATCCAGAGCTTGAGATTGTGTTGATAACATTTTGAGGAGTAGCAAATTATCCTCTTTTCATACGCTCAGGGGTCGATGTCCCAGTCCCCTGTGGCAGTCGTGCATGAAAAATGCACGTCCTCCTGTTCAAAAATTCAAAAATCAATCCGGACTTGATTTTTTATTTACCAGCTACAGCTCTTGAATTACTCAATCAAAAAGCAAGATGAAGTGGTCAGACTCTCTTTCTGCACATAGGCATTTGGTGTGTATGAGCAGTGAGTAGGGGTGGCTGGACTATTCTAGAAACCCATTAAAACCTGTGTGTAAGTACTTGAAATCGTGGGTGGGCAGAATTGTATCTCTCTCGCTCTCTCTCTCTCTCTCTTTTTTAAAAAATGCATCATTTCGAGAGCAAATTATATTCTATCCCTGAGTTGACTGTCACTTGAAGTGTGCTCGCAGGTCATGTTAGTCATTGTTATGATGAGTCATTCATGCAGCAGTGCTGGAACTATCTGGACGAGACGAGAACACTGCGTCAGATACTCAGATACAGAGTTTTTGTCTATGAACGCTACAGTTTTTTTTTCTTTTTTAATGCCATCATTACATCATTACATCCTTACCTAACATTCAGCAGCCCTGAAACAACAAAGTGGACTTTACTTTGGGTTGATTCTATTATAATATACCTTTTAGATGCAGAATTTTCTTTTAGAATGCATCTTTTCTTATCTAGGCAAACATAAAAAGGAAGCAATAATTCGATTTTTAGAACAGAACAGTCTTCTACTAAATAATTAGCTGTAGATGTATTTATTTCTTTCAGTCACAGATCTTGATAAATGTGTTATATAATGAAGCTTCGTCCTGATATAAACTGATGTCCCAGAGAAGAAAGATCACTCGGGGATAAAAGCTATTCTGGCAGTGACTTGTAAGAAAGTAATCTCGAAATAAATAACTGTCCATACAAGCTTATAATGTGTTAGATTTATTTGTGCTATACTTTAAGTTTGTTAAAATATCCCTCGATGACATGTTTTAGGACCTAGAAGGACACTGTTTTAAATAACAGTTTGAGTCTAATATTTTTCCATAAACTCGAGCTTTAAGAAAACTTTCCTTTGTAAATATACATTATTTCTTCAGAGTGCAGCCCATTCTCTGTTAAATCTTTCAGACAAAGTGTACTAGCACAAATTCAAATATTTAGCTGAATCCAAGGGCGAGCACACACTGTATTCTTTTTAAAATATAATTTTATATAGCAGCTCAGAAAGTGAAAGATTTCCAGCAATGACCCATCCTCCCTAATCTGAAGCAGCCGCAGAGACACCTCGTTACCTTTGACATTGGTTATGATTGATTTGTTTTAATTTACCACTTGGTATGGCTCCACTGTTTGTGGTTCGTTTTCAGCAATGCAAGACCTGCATATTGTTGCTTCTTCCTGCTTTTCTTGTCTGTGGTTTAGAGAGCATTACAACACTGTAAATGCATCACAAGGATTATGAGGAACAGTTGAGTGATGTGGAAACAGACCTTTCTTTTCAAGCACAAATTTCATTGTGCACAGTGAAGATCAAACATCCACGTAACACCCAAGTCATGGACTCTGAAACAAAAGAGACAAGATTTAATCTGCTTGTTTAAATCAGACTGCAGCAGTAAGAGCTCAACATTGCTGAGTGTTAATTTTATTTGACCAGCTGCACACGCACGCTTCAACCTCGATAATCTGATCAATCAACTGGATTCAGCGCGTACAATTCATTCTTATTCTGTGCTTGTTACTAGTGCAAATGTCCACAAATATGCCTTGTTAACCTCTGTTATTTATGAGGTTTTTGTTCATTTATTTCATTATTGGCAGGCATCTGATGCAAAATCCCGGCAGCAGTTATATAATGGCGTCAACATTAAATAGAATTTCTTTAATTACATCCTGTTATGGGCAAAGGGTACGGGAATGACAAGACATTTGGTAAACAATCCATCCCGTGTTTATAGGAAAGTCTTATCTGTGGATGTGCAGGAGATTAATCACAAGGAAATCTGGAGCATTTTTTTTAAGCACAAGCAAACAGACAAATCACCAGAACTCGATGCCTTTCCGAGATTATAAGTTTAAATATGACATTCTAATTCTAAAACAATCAAACCATGTTATCAAAATGCTTTTGTTACTATTTCACTTCCATTTTCAGGGAGCAACAATAATTTAACCATAAAACTAATTATTATCCACAAGGCACCAGCTACATTTGGGATTTGTGGATTTTGTATTTCCACCAGTAGTTCTCAGGCACGGCACTAGCGGATTCCCATGAAAGGTTAAAGGGGCTGGAAAGAACATTAAGTAGGAAGGGGGGGTTTACATTTACCCGAAAACAAGGACTTGAGTCTAACTTTAAATTCTGAGATAAGAAACTTCCATTTTAATCTAGTGAACCACGGCATATAAATGTATGTCAGTTTGGACTCTTAAAAACAGGAAGGGAGAAGTGATTAATTTTATTCAGCGTGGTCCTCTTAGTCATCATTACCCACCTTGAATTTTCATCAACAGAGAAATCTGGAATCCAATCTTTAAATCTATCTATCTATCTATCTATCTATCTATCTATCTATCTATCTATCTATCTATCTATCTATCTATCTATCTATCTATCTATCTATCACAGCTATAGCAACTCAAGCTATAAATGCTGCGTGGAACAAACAGACAAGACGCTGTTTACTTACTGACCTATGATACATTAAATTCGGTCAGAATATGAAATAATTTCTGCAGTTTTATGAAATAATTTCCTCAAACTACGCTTAGTTTTAGTAACATAAAATCACCTCAGCCTCATGTTTGCTTAAATAAAAACCTCTCACAACTGTAACGGGCTTTTATCCTGCCTGATAAAATGCCAGCAACAGCTGCCAAGAGAGCTCGATGAAGTCTAATAAGATGTGTTCGCCCTCCCAATGAACCTAGACATGCCTTTATCTGCAACTTGTCAAGTGTGGACAATTGCACCACTGGAGACTCTTGCGCTGCCACTAGAAGTCTAGTAGGAGCTGCAGAGAGGTCTGACACACTTCATTCAAACGAGGGCTTTTTATCTAATTTGTCTTTGTTCAGAAGAGTATTTACGCACTATTCCAGAAATAATTCCCGTCTTTATTAATAAGCATTTATATACACCTCACATGCATGACAATTCAGATGTACCTGCAGCAGAGTGCTGGATTCTTGTAGAAAATACAGAAGAAGAAAAGCAATAACAAGAGGGAAACCAGAGATTTGCCTGCTTGGAGTGGTTACGGCAATGTTAGGAGGAAATGGTGTTAGAAAACAGACTGGGAGTAGACAGAAAGCAAATACATATTACTGGGGAAATTATCCAGCGCCAGGGGAAGCCAGCAATAAGAAGAGAGCACCCGACAGGATAGATAAAATCTCAGTAGGGATATGAGCCTAGCCTTAATGTTTTGGTGTCGTTTGGGGACTGACGAGACCTAATGACATGAAGAACATCATGACTGCATGACAAATTTTAAAGTCTGTGTTTCCTCTCCATCCAGATTACAACACAATCCTCGAATATTCGCAGCAAAATTGGGAGACCGACAGGAGTATTAAAATGTAGTAGTGTAGATGTATGGGATAAACAAGTAAACAAATAAATCTAAATTTAAAAAGAAATGCATGTGTGGATGAACCCTGAACAGCTCGCAAAAAGAAAGAACTGCATTTTTTTAATGATTTTTATTTTATCACTAAGGCAATAATACCTCTGCAAAAGAGCGACATTATGAATGTCTCCATGTGAAATACAGCTTGCCATTCCAACAGCAGTTCATCACCCTAACCTAGTGTATTTAGATGACCTGTCCTTAAACTGGGTCATGCAGAACCAACTGCACAGTCTGCTGCTGGGTAAGGTGATCTCTAATGCCATGCCAGCGCTGTTTGGAATTCTTCTTTGCATGCCACCAGTGCTGGTTTTTTTGTTTTCTTGTGCTCTTGCCGGGAGCCAGATAAAGAACCTCTGCAGGCAATGAAATCCCCTCTCTAGTTAAATCCACTGTCGGCTCCTGTGAAATTGAAAATCCCCTTGAATTCTCTGTAATCTTTGATTATTTCTGGCACATGTGCAAATTATTATTGGACACTTTGTAGACAGGATATAAAAATCCTGAAGCCTCCGTGCTTTAATTTAACAAAAGAAAATTACACACTAATAAAATGTAGCTTATCACTGAATTTCCTTTCATTTGGATTTTTGTATTACAGAAGAAATTTGAGTAAAATAATCCTGTTACCCCCATATTTATGATTACAGTCAATTACATTTAGAATAAGGGAATAAGAGAATGTGAGATGCGTAAAACAATTTCTCCAGGTCCCATTAGCCAGACATTAGAGATCAAGTAAATGCTCAATGCATTCTCCTGCCTCCATGAAGACTGGAGCACAACAACAATCTGATCTTGCATTTATTGATTGTTCATAATTGAACACAACCCGTGTCCCTTACTAAAGTGCACACACAGCAGTTTAGTACCAACGTGTCAAATCACCACAACAACAACAATTTAATTGCTGAATGAGGTCTTGCTAACTGTGACACTGCGCAGTGCTGTTGATGGACACACATTTAGAAGCATTTTGTTCCTGTATTGTTTAAAAATATCTTGATGTATATAAAGTTTAATTAATATTGAATTTTTTAATGATTTATTGTAATTTACTGAATTTTTTTTGTATAGATTTCTACAATTTCATATGAAATAGATCTGAAGTTTTGGGTCTGTTTGATTTGATGTAATTTATCCCGTCAACATTTATCATATGTTTCAGTTTTAAATCTGTTATGATTGCTAAAGTTTTACATAGTCTTATATTTGTTTGGTAATTATTAATGAACTCAAAGTATGTATCATCTACAAAAGCAGTAAGCCATGGTTACAGTAATTAATTACAAAAAGAAAATTATATTAAAACATTTTCAACATATATTAAAAATGGTTATAATTATAAAAAGGCCATTTTACAACCCATACAGTGCAGAAGACCTGCTTACCATAAGCAAGAAAATGAATTTAGCAGGAACTGAACTTGAGGTTAAGATAAGTGTGATTATGGTTTGGTTTTCCTTGGTGTGTTTTCTCCCCACCAAACATCACTCAACATAAGTTTGTTGGAGAAACGTAATTATCTTCATGTCTACAAGATAAGAAAATATATGTCCTATATGTTTATATGTTTTTTTTCTCCTGCACAATTGTCGGAAGACTTGTGGGCTCTCTGTAGTGACCAGCCTGTACAGACACTTCCTCGTGTGATAGAAGAGCTACCATTCTGCAGTCTGTCTTGTTAGCAGATTTCCCGAACAATCGGCTCCACAAACAAGCCACCTCTTCCCCTTTTCTCAGCTTAACTGAGAGGAACTGTGTAAATTGTTGAACATTCCAGCATGGCTTGGTAAATGACTTTGCCTTGACAAAACTTTGTTTTGTCTTCACACAAGAGCAACAAACTACCTGATTGTTAAGTAAATACCATTATCACAGATATTTAATTTTTGTGCATTACCACATTAACGTCTGCTAATTTCTACATTTCAGGTATTTGGCTGGTATTTTTGATGAAAAGACATTTGACACAATATAAAATGGGGGGTGCAGATTTGGCATGATGTGGGGAAGCTGACAACAGGGAAAAAACAAGGTCTGCTGAGCATAGAAGGAGAGCAAAGTTAAAACTAGAAATCATTAATCAGTAAGAGAAGATGGCCTTGACATCGCTAACAGAAAGTTCAACAGAGAAATGCAGAGTGGAGTGAGTTGCAGGACTGGGTACCGGTAATATATACTGCAGCTTGTTGAGTGTTTTATTGAGATCAAGTGTGCCAGCCAAGGAACTGAAACAGGGAGGTGGAAACAATGGAGAAAGAGGGAGAAAAAAGTCTTTGTGCTTACACATTCCTATAATTTAGAATTGTGCGCTTGCTAAATTGCAGCTTTGTGCAGCACGAGACCATGGTTCACATGTCACTGGTACTTTTTGCATTTTGGATTTCGCTCTCACTTGCTGGATACCTTTTACTGACTTCATTAGGTTTAGGAAAAGATCTTGGGTTAGGTTAAACCTCTATACTTTAGCTCTCTTCCAAAGCAAATTAAGACTTAGGAGTTCCAACTCATCGGGGCAGAGAGACACCTTCAGTACACCTTGAGCAGCTTTAACAGAATGACACTCTGGAAATGAGAATGAGCTGGTGGGACTATGATAAGTCGGAAGATTTAAAGAAAATCCATCTTTTTGATACATCACATTTGAATGCAATAGGCCACCTAACCAACAAGTGTGGCTGTGTTTAACAGTATTTATTTGTATTTAACACAACTTCTAACCTTTAACAATAATTTGCATATCACCAGTTTAAGATCTTGAATTATTTCAGTTTGTAAATGTGATCTTGTTTTTGCATCAAACAAACAAAAGAGATCTGCAGAAGATCTTCCACCAGAGGACCAACTGGAACAAGTCCCAATGGTGTTAGTGTCAGCTGGACTGCTGATCTGTTCTGGGTTCCATGCGACAGATTTAGCAAGGAGTTAAATCCATAAACCTCGGGTGTCAAATCCAAGGGCAGAGGAAGTGTGATCATTACAGTACACTCTGAGTGTATTTTTGTTGCTATGGGCACAAATGCAAAACTGGCATGAACTGCAAATCTGCAAAGCGTGCATTTTTTCAGGACTGAATTGAAGACAGAATTACAGTACTTTTGAGTATGGATGTTTGGTAATATATGCATACAGAACTGCATTCGTTCATGACAAAAATATTCTGTAACGCACGCCAACAATGCTCACATAGAAAGACACACGGCTCTAATTTCCCACATGCAAAAACTCTGTCACAGCTTATCCTTCCATTCTCACTTTCTGCAGTGTCCATGCCACTGTTATGATACACCTGTCATTACGCTTCCCATCGTCAGCTGCCAAGCGTCTTTCTGGCTGATGTGCATTAGGACTTCCTGGAAGCTCTACACGCTGGATTTAGACTCACAGACAGAGCATCAGCTAATATGGCTGAAAGCTGCTGACAGAAACTTCTCTTAAACAAAAAGTGTGTACGCTGAGTTGAACACGCTTATTCACAAATAATCGAGATACTTTCTGTTTTTGGGTCAAATTAGCCTCTGACATTTCTATGTAGTTGCAACACAATATTTTGTCTGCAACGGTACAAGTTTGAATAAAACCGCATGCATACAATACAATAATACAGTATGCTCTGCTGGTACATTTTATTAATTAATTTAATTTTTTAGTATATTATTTCTTAAGCTCTAGCTCTGCTGTTTCATCCCATCACTGTACTGTAGTACTATAGTATTTCTTTGTTTGTTTCTTGTGCTTCTGATACTTTAATTTGTGCAAGTTCATTGCCAGTTTTCACCTCAACTTAATTTGAATTTAATATGAATGAAAAAGCAACAATTTTTTGAATGTTGAAACCTGAAATAGCTGACTCTAAAGATAAACCAATAGATGTGTGGTGGCACCAACTATTATACAATATAGTTATTTCTCAGTTGATATTTAACTCCTCTCACAAACTCTAACTCACTGACATTAATTATGTCTCTCAAACATTTCCTCCCCTTATAGCGTCACAATGTCAAGGTGTCCTTGCACACCAAAGTACCCCCTTTGAGTGTTTCCCAAGGAATGTGGAGGCTTGATGAACCCCTCATGTCACATGGCCAGAGAGAGAAGCGACCCCAAGATTCTCAGATATCTGCACCTGTCTATACCGTGAAGCAAAGTAGCCCCAACATGTACGGTGCAGGATATAAAGAGAAGCCTGGGGAGATAATCACAGCACAAGGGAGGAGTGCATGAAGGAAGGGGGTGGGGGGTCAGACAGAGTCAGGCTCAATTTCCTGGTATATTATAGTGCTAAAGTAATAAGTCAGATTTCCCAGATAGAGTCCTATTAAAACCAATTTGACTAGCCACAGGAGGATAAACTCATTTATTAAATACAGTAGGATGAATATTTCCCAACGTGAACTTAAAATGAACCGCAGACTGACTTATCGTTTGAAGCACTAGACAGAATATTTGATCACAATAGCTTTAAGCTAATGTAGCATGCCCATGCCATCATAATAAAATGCTAGAATGCTAAAATGCTGTCAAACACAATACTCGCCTACCATCTCAGTTTTGCACAAGTGTCTAATAGGAAACAAGTCTACCTGAACCCTGTTTAATGCAAATCTACTCACATTTTAGTCTTCAACAAAGTGACCAATCACCCACACGACTAACATGGCTAAAAGAAATGGTTTAGAATGAATTAGCAAGAATGTAAAGCAGCTAAAATTAGCATGTTGGCATGTTACTGAACTGCTCAATCCAGGAGTCCGAAGTGCAGCTAAGCCTTTAATTGCCTCACTCAGACCATCCTTGAGGCATATTAATTGCTACACTGATGAAATGAAGGTCAAACCAAGTAACTGTTTTAAATGCTGCTACTGTACTGATGACCATTTCAGTCTTTATATAGGAAACGGTCTCTTGGGGTTAAAAACTCCATGCATTTATTCCATCATATATCTAAAGGCACGAGTTTCCCATGATTGCTAAAAATATATGGTCACATCGTCTGTTTCGACGTGTATTATCTAACCCCATGTCAGACATAAAACGTTCAGATTTGGCTATATGGGATCCCTGTGAAAGCCCCAGAGGGAAGCTGAAGAAAAGGATGTTTAGGCTGTGTCTCTGATCCTCCTTCCCAGGATAAGTGAGTCAAATGACTCCTCCTATAGAGGAATGCATGAATATACGGATGCATGGAAAATTACAAAAGCGATGGATGGATTAAAGGTGAAGCCACAAAACAAAACTAATATAGTTTGTCTTTATTTCTCTTCTTTATTTTTATCTGCATTCCTAAAAGAGTAAATCAAACGAAAGTGTTCTTATTAAAAAATTGTCCTTTCTTTGACATTGACGAATCTCCCTGCATCTCCGTATAAATATTTGAGGAACAATGCAGATCGTGTTGATATATGGTAGGTGTGGGAGTTATCCGTGCTTCTATGACACAGACTCACCCCACACTCAGCCTACATTCTTTAAAATCTCGCCTGTGTGACCTGCAAATATTAAATTGTGAGTTCCCCCTAACGTAAACAAACTTCTTTGGCCTCTTTCCAGTGTCTCTTCTGCTGTGTGTATATACAGCAGCTATCAGTATCAGTCAGGGTAAATGTTTCCATTAAGCCAAAGACCTCCTGTTGTTCCCATTTCCTCTGCTGTCATGAAGGGGTGCATGTTGGGGGGCGATTAGATAGTGACGAGCGCACACATCGGCGCCCCTCCACATCCTTTGCAGTTTTGTCAGTGATGTGCAGTTTCGGGGTGTGGACTGTATTGTTGTGGTGAAATGAATGAAGAGGGTAACTGGTTTTCCTTAATGGGAAGCTCATGTTGTTGCCATTCTTGCTATGCAAAGCCGAAGTACATTTTGGTGTAATGAGGCAACGGCTGTTTCAAAATGAAATTCTCACTCATTTTATGGTTTCAGTTCAGTTTAAACCAAAAGCGTGACAGTGTCATTTTGGTGCAGCGGTGACAGTTATGTATGATGTTGGTGCTGAGTAGGTAGCATACGGTGGATCTTTCAGCTAGCAAAAGCTGTCTTGTGAAAAGAAAGGTTATTGGAGCAGCAACCGGCAAAAGTTGCCAAGAACACCAATAATGTCTAGTTTTTTAAGGTAAAGGAGCAGTGAGAGCACATCTAATTTAAAAACAACCCTTTGCTAACAACATCATTTGTTGTTCAGCTATATCCTATTGAGCTTGTTACAGACTGAATCTGGACTATTTACATTCATCCACTGATTTCAGAATTTACTCCATTTAACAGCCATTCATTTCATTACACATATCTGTTTGTCCATTATGTGTAATATTTCTGTTTGAGCTGTTGGCATCATACTTATTCTGTTAGGTAACAATGAACTGCTATCCAAACTTGCAGCATTCTCGTGTGGTGAGATGAGCCAATGATCACTCTGGATGTTATTCCGCTGTAAACTTTAATGCGTACTCCAGCACACGATAAACATAATGGCTGTACACAGGAAGAATATATCTCCCCCCCCCATACTGTTCCGGTTGGACTACCCCACACAGTTACGGCGGGTCTGCATGAACAAATATTGCTTGGTGATCATTTAACCAAAACTGTTTAGCTAGCAACTGTTGCTATTCAATAAAAAAAAATAACTGAAATTGTTGTTTGCAATTAAATTTGGTTCTCCATATAATTTACTTATAATTTTAATTCTTAATCATATTTTTAGAAAGTTATTTTAACTATTTAATCACATCTTTATCCATGTACTGTTATTTTCAGCAAACTGTTAGCTAGCTACTCTAATCAAACTTATTCATTTAGCTAATCTTCGGTGGCTGGGGTCTTTCTCTAGTAGGGAATCACTGGGCTAGACAGCTATACAGTGATCTCAAACGATGGAAAGTCCAGAAACTATGGAGGTAGAAACGATGGAGAGTCCATTTGAAATAACACGTTTGTGCATGTCACGATCTGAGGGGACAGACCGTGCGGTGGTGTGTGTGGTGGACCCAGGTGTGAACACAAGAGAGTAGACCGGAGTAAACTTAAACTGAAAGCGAGCCTTTATTGTGGCTGATGACAGGTCTCAACACAAAGCAGAAACACCGTGACTAAACTGAACCTAAACTAAACTGGGAAACAGATACTGATAAACTAAGGAGACTCAGAAAACCATGACGATGATTGTACAGACTGGCCGTGAGGACATGGAGGGTAGGAACACAGACGACGCGACACAGACTGTATGAAACACAGAGACTAAATACACATGAGGGATGATCAGGGGAAGTGGCCACACATGGGAGCACAGCTGACACACATGAACCTAACGACAGGACAGGAGAAGTGAAACTGAATACACTGACATTGAATACAGACTTTCAAAGTAAAACAGGAAACATGGAGATTAGACATGACATGAACTAAACATAACCACGCAGACATGACGCATGAACCAGGGAGACTTAGTACAGGGGGAGATGACATAAACAACTAAGGAACAAAGGACTAAACAGCAATCTCAAAATAAACTAGATGAGCTAAACTAGGGCACAAATGAATACAAAAGATACATAAAACTCAAACACTGGGTCGCTCGACCCAGGACCATGACAGTGCAATAACAAGTTTGTGCCTAAAAACTTCTTGACATCTGTTACGTGTGCTCAGTGGGAACCTTCTCTCATCTGTGAAGTAAATGAGGTGCCAGCAGTGGACCTGCCAGTTTTAATGTTCTCTGGGAAAAGCAAATCACGCTGCACTGTGCTGAGCTTTGAACACAGGTCCCAAGGAAGGACCTCATGTCACCCTGATGGAGGCTGATTCTGACAGTTTGTTCTGAAACACAAAGGAACAGATGCAAGTCCTGTTTGCCGGGTTGATGCTCATCCGTGGCCCTGGTTTATCTCCTCTACAGCATGTATAGATGTATCATTTTAGAGGAACTGGAGTACCAGTGCTATCTCAATGAGCTGCAGGTACCATCTCATGCTAGTATTTGTCTCATACATTAGTAGAAAGTAAAAATAGGAAACAATTAGTCAGGATAAGGAGTGAGCAGGCTACCAACTGCAAAACCATTTCTTTTGATCTTGTCGTTTCCTCTCCAGTGGACAGACATGTTGGTACCTGTTTCTTTTGCACCAAAGGATGTCAAATTGATTCACAATGACTAGTGCTGCCTAACTGGTCAGCTTGACACCCCCTGAAGTTTAACAGACTTGTTCCCTAATTTTATTTTTGTTATTTATGCTTTGAGCCATTTATATGAAATATAGCTCATTTGGGTGAAGGTGCAGAAGAAAGTACACAATGTCAAAAAGAAAATAAAAAAAAACACAACTCCCTGTTGTGCACTGTGTGGAGTGTACAGCTGTACCACAGCTTTTGAGGCTAAGTGCAGGTGACAGGAACCTAAAGCAGTCTCTTCCCCTTTTTTTCAGCCAGTAGTGTACATAGTTACTTATTCAGGTCACGTAAGAGGGATACAAGCCAGAAGCAGCAAAGAAAAAGACATGCAATGTCTGCTGACATATAACTACAGGAATTGTGTTTCTTAACAATTCTTCACCACTGAGGGAAAATTATATTTTTAAAACTTTTGCCCAGTTGGCATGCTGTGGCTTTGAGCAAACCTGTCTTGCCACATGCTGAGCCAGATAAGGGTCATAAAAAATTCCATATGTAAGCTTGGGCTGTTGTAAGGAGTGGGGCAGTAAATGTGTGGTGCCGGGAGTCTTAATTGGACAAAGCAGGATGCATACTGTAGAAGGCTGGATTTTCTTTACCTTTATAGTGTTTTACAGTTTTGTACTCATTTGAGTAGACAACTTTGTTTAGCAGAATTTAATGCTTAAAAGTATAGTGTGCTGCTAAAGTGCACACTCTCAGTAGCATCAATATAATCTCTCATAGTCTCATAAATAATATTATACCGCTAAATATTCCATTAAGACCTTGCTTATTTGAAATATTTCTGAACATTATACCAATAACAGCATTAGTAGCATTAGGGTTGTATTCAGTGTTAAGCCCTACATTGTCTCGATTTGCATGAACATTAATTCCAAATTAAAGAGTAAATTCACTGAGATGTGGTTTGTCAATGGAGCTTATACACATAAAAACATGCTAAGGTTATGGATGGCTGATGTTTGTAATACATAATCAAGGTAAATATCTGTTAAAAAACTCATATTTTCATATTTTAAAGTATGTATTGCTCAGTTTTCCTAGTCAGTGTTTAAACAGATCAGAGCAACCCATGTTACTGTCATTATACTGATGGTACCGCAGCTTCCAGCTGGATTGACCATCAGCCAGCAGCCATGGACCAAAATCTGTGAGGAAACCTACGCTTAGTTCAGTCGGTGCCATGAAGAATTAAGACAGTTCTAAATGCATAAGACATGACAGGTTATAGATTTGTGAAAAACGTATCAAACTATCAAAGTGCGGGACCATGAATCATTTTTCACTCTATAAAATTCAACTTGTCTGTGCAATGTTAATAAAAAAAAA
>NW_024582448.1:1208432-1210140 GCF_018398535.1 Haplochromis burtoni
TACTGTCATTATACTGATGGTACCGCAGCTTCCAGCTGGATTGACCATCAGCCAGCAGCCATGGACCAAAATCTGTGAGGAAACCTACGCTTAGTTCAGTCGGTGCCATGAAGAATTAAGACAGTTCTAAATGCATAAGACATGACAGGTTATAGATTTGTGAAAAACGTATCAAACTATCAAAGTGCGGGACCATGAATCATTTTTCACTCTATAAAATTCAACTTGTCTGTGCAATGTTAATAAAAAAAAAAATATTATTGCACCTCATGGTCTTTTTGTACTTTGCAACACTTTCAAGTTTTGTGCACTTAGTCACCTGTTAATATGTTGCTCATAAACTAGGTTAAATTAAGTAATTTGTATTAATATGGTGTTAGTCATAATCTCCCATTATCACATGATTTTTTTAATAGACTCTTCAGAAATTACCCAACGCTTAAGGGATTCGGGAACGGAACAACATAAAAAAAAATGAAGCTTGTTTGTTCGCTTTGACAGTTTCAGTGGGGACTCTTTGGCAACATAGCAGATGTTTCTCATTACAACAGCCCCCACTACAGAGTCCCAGACGTGTCAAATCAACTACACAATTCAGTTACACTGTGTTCTTTTGGGATGTTTCACTTCAACACAAAACTCATAAATCAAGTATATAGTAGATGGGACAAGTGAGAATGATATGAAATGTTACACCGAAGTATTAAATTGAATAGATTTGCTTGAATGGCTGTAGAATGATGCAGGCGAGAGTTTGCAACCTGAACAGGACTTTTTATGGGCATTGTACTGCAGTTTGATGCAGGTCTTTAGCTTGGGTATCTTTTGCTAATCATACAGTCAAATTAAGGAAACTGGTGGTTAGAGACTGTTGCACAACCATAATTATTGTTACTGTTGCCTTTGAGAGACAGTGACTAGTCTACAACCACTTGCAGTCAGTTGCTATCTTTGAAGCAACCTCAGTGCATAAAGTCTGTCTGCTTAGTTTGTCATATCTGTTGCCATCTCACAGAAATTCACTGTTTACATTCAGAGTCCAGCCAGAACCTCAACGATTTTAAATAGAAGTTCAGAAATTCCTCCACAAATTCTGATGCAGTTGCTGCAGGACAGCAATTTAACTATTGCAAAGACATTGCATTGTATACTAATATAGTATATTGTGTATCTACATACTGTATTAGTATGTAGATACACACAAGATAGCGACATTGTCTACTTCAGTGAAATAATAAAAAAAGAGACATTGTATGTAAATATATGTGTATATACGTTCTTCACATCCAGAGAATAAAACAAAACCATTTACATTCAAACAGCAGTGTGAAGTCAATGTGTCAAGACTACCAAAGTTAGATACAGTACAGTATAAACAAAACCTACAGACATAGTCCTCAATACTTTTGTCATACTTTACAACATTTTACCAAGTGTCATCGGGGACATCACAAATCCTTTGGAGAGTCATATGAAAACATTTCACACATAAATACACAACTTAAATGATACACAAGATTTACTACATTTACCAAAAGCCTATGGCGTTTCCACAAATCTGAAATTACTTTCATCAATGATTATGAGGCATTACTACACAATAAATGACTATTTATGGTTACTTTATAGCTTTCCCATTGTACATGAATCACGTGCTGCAAAGCAGTACAGCGTCAACCATACATGCAGATTGTATTGTTTATGTTTA
>NW_024582448.1:1210160-1214812 GCF_018398535.1 Haplochromis burtoni
AGACATTGTATGTAAATATATGTGTATATACGTTCTTCACATCCAGAGAATAAAACAAAACCATTTACATTCAAACAGCAGTGTGAAGTCAATGTGTCAAGACTACCAAAGTTAGATACAGTACAGTATAAACAAAACCTACAGACATAGTCCTCAATACTTTTGTCATACTTTACAACATTTTACCAAGTGTCATCGGGGACATCACAAATCCTTTGGAGAGTCATATGAAAACATTTCACACATAAATACACAACTTAAATGATACACAAGATTTACTACATTTACCAAAAGCCTATGGCGTTTCCACAAATCTGAAATTACTTTCATCAATGATTATGAGGCATTACTACACAATAAATGACTATTTATGGTTACTTTATAGCTTTCCCATTGTACATGAATCACGTGCTGCAAAGCAGTACAGCGTCAACCATACATGCAGATTGTATTGTTTATGTTTAAATGAAGAAACTGTCCTGCAGATATGATATGATAAAACTACAAACTGTATGTTGGATATTAAAGCCTGATCTCACATAGAATCAATACAGAATGAAAACTGAGAACATATGATGCAAAGTGATTGGTTTTGCCTCAAACATTAACCACTTACTAATAATGTTTCTTAAAAATATGCCAATTCATTGTTTAGTGTAGAAATAAGTGCTTTAAGTCACAGCTGTATTGAAGACTGACAATGGAAACATACAACAGTTATCATACATAAATGAATAGCCAGCAATGTAAATGTATTGACCTTTTCATTGGTGGTTATTTCAGATATCCATGAGATTTTTCACAAATGAATCTTATGAAAGAGTTACTACCATTAAAAAGAATAAAACACAGACAGTGGTTGAATGCTTTCATGAGTATACTGTACTCATTTATACTGTATATATAAATCATGCATACGCACACTCACACTTGTCCCCTTTGCAGAAATGTTAGATTTATAAAATATTTACATTGACTGATAGTGACGTGTGTTCCCAGCATTATGGAAAATGTGTTAAAATGATTTACAGTGAAGAGAAAAAAGACAAAAAAAAAAAAAGAAACAAACGTTCAAAGAAGGTTCTGTGATGTGAATGAGAACACACATTTCTCAGTAAATGCTTTCAAACTGTTTTATCAGTACACATTTTTACAATTTTTAGTGTTTTGTGGTGTAAAATGTGACAAGTTTATCATGTATACTTCTTAATAAGGCTGTGTGCAGACTAGCATTAGCACTGTGCTAAAGCCGAGGGCTCTTTCCAAAAAATAAAATCATATACCTTAACCCTTAATGTCTTCTTTATACCTCACTCTCGGGGAATAAAATACTTTTAGCCTTTAAATAAATTCCAAAAAGAAAAGTAAATTGTGCGTTTTCATCCCTGGTCACAAAATATTGACATTCTATCAGATGTCACTGGTGTCCCATACAGAAATAATAGTAGTAAATAGTAAAACTACCAGGCATAGGAAGGGACCATGGTTTGTAAATTCATAACCCTGCATGTATAAAAAATGCTCTAAACCAGTGTGGTTAAATACAACACCAAGAGCTTCTCTACAAGTGTCAATATGTGATGATTTGGGGACAAGAGACCCCTTAAACTAGGTGTGTTGTAGTACCACAAGCTTGTAAGTATTGGAGACTCCAGAGGTTTTGACAAAACATCAGTATTTCATCCCTGGGAATAAGAGTAGGCTAAATTAATGCATGCATTTTTATCCACTAATCAATATAAAGATTTGGTTCACTGAGGTAAGAAGGGTTTTGCCCCAGGTGGATTCATATCAAAGTAACTGAGAAAGCACCAGTCAGACCTAAAACAAACAGGCAGTGGAAGTTTTGGAGATTTGTATAATTTGCTCATGCATGAAAATAAGGAACGCTATTCCTTGACACTTCACACTCACAATGCTTCTCCTCTTTTGCCATTTTTAGTTTCTTCAGTGTAGCAGGACAGGTTAGTGGACATTAATGTTGCTTGCTTCATTTGCATCACGATTTTGCCTGCTTCTATTGCACTTTCCATTTTTTATGTGCAAACTGATTATAAGATCACTAAACTCAAACGTTCATACTGGCCTTAAGATATTGTTTCGTAGCATGACTATCCTGTAAAAAGACAGGGACAAAATGCAAAAAGTAATCCCACCTATATCAGGATTTAGCGGCCTGAAGTTTCTTACAAATCGGTAAGCTTTTTAGTACAGATAGTACACTTGCTAACATTTAGATACAGATTCAGTTTAGGTAGAAAAGAATAATGTGTACTGGCTTCAAAGAAGATGGAAGTGAATCTACCGTAATTTCTAACGGTTGCACTATAAAGAAACAGAAACATGGCTTTGTTCATTACACAAGAGGAATTAAATCTTTCTCCTCTTTCATGCGAACATTAATAATTGTGGTCTTCTTCAATTTGATTTAATTTTCTTCCTACTACGGTACTGGAAAAAGCAGCACGTCATCCAATTAACTTCCTGTATTATGTCTGAAAACTGAGTACTGTTGACATCTTAATTATTTTTAAATGCTTTATGAGGGGTAAGGATAAAGACAGCAGTAAAAGTAAATGTGATGTGTGCTTAAAGGAGCCAAGTCTTTAAATAAATGCTGCATTTCATTTGCCTTGGAAGTTGCACATCAGAGTGGGGTGTGATGTCACTCCTGAGCCGGGTGCGTCCTAGTGGCGTTCTGCTCCTTCGCAAGGTAGAGCCATTCATGCATGACTAGCAATATAGCGCTTTGCTTATTTTATAAGCTGGAAAACACCACTGCTGCATGTTCACACACAAAACGTGGTCAATGCTCTGAATATGGCTTATTCAGCAATATAAGCTTTACAGATTACATGCACTGCTATACTGGATTGTAAAATCGTTGTTGGTGGGAATTCTCCAACCTTCCGAATTGGAAGTCAGATTTGAGGGGGGTGTTCCAGTTAAAAAACAAAAAACAAACTTTTGGTTGGGAAAATTCCAAGTTCAAATAAAACACACCATTGGCTGTCAACATTCAAATGTGGCTTCTCTTTGATAATATTCTGTAAACATTGCAACCATGTGGCCTAACTGATGCACACGTTAGTAAGGATCACTTGAGCAGGTGCAAACATCTTGACTAGAAATGAAGAGCGTGAGCTAGTGGTGCGAACCAAAATCGCCTGCATGAACTGCACACACAGGAACAAACACTGAAACAAAGAAAGGTTTTCTGTGCTGCTGGCAAGTTATATCAGTATTTAATTTTGAAAATAAAAAAAACAAACATGTAACATATAAACCTTTCATAAATACTGTATGATATTTAATCCATTTTCATTTAATAAACAAGAATATGTTGATAAATTAAGTTTAACATGTGAAAGATACAGATATGTTTAATACTTCAATATGCACATGTTAGACGTCCTATCTGATTCATTATTGATAATGAAAAAAATAAATGAGGCAGGCAAGATTTCTTGGTTTGGCACTAACTGTGTCAAAAGAATTTACAGTGTAACCAAAGGCCTTTTGTGCACAACATGAACCCGGGAGGATAATCAAGCAGTCAGTAATTATTGATTTAAAAATGATTTAGTCAGGCTGAAAGATCTGAAAGCATCGTAGTCCAAGTAAAGCAGTTCAGATGCAAATTGTAGACAAAGCACAGCGCAGGAGTAGCTGTATCAAGCTCACCGTACAGTACAGTTAAAGGACCTGTGTTGGTGTGGATAAGAAGTCATAATTTCCTTCAGATGCATGACAGCCCGGATGGACAATCCTTTTTCCCCCTCACTCGTTTTCCTCTATGTATCTATGGGAAGTGGCCAGTTTTCCTGGATGGCGAGCTCCAAGCATGTGGCAGATTTTAAGGGTGATGGTGGGATGGACAGAGTCTGAGAGCACTGTTTGTGTCAGGCGAAGGGGCTGTCTGACTTGAGTATGGAGGCATCTGAGTCGTGGCAGCCTTTGCCGTTCATGTGTTCCGAGTGACCGTCGATGCTGTAGCAGCCCTGTACCTCAGTGATGGAGGAAGCTGTGTAGGAAGCTGAGCGCAGGGCATCCGAGTGGTTTCCTATGCTGCTGCCAAACTGGATATGATACTGGTTCCAGTGCCGCCTCAGAACAGCTTGGACCTGACCAGAAGGATCATATATCAGATATTAGCTGACAGGAAAGCTTTCAAAGGTGATATAAAGCCTGAGAGTTCAAGTGATAAGCCCAAAGTAATTTTGCATAAGATGGCAGAACAAAATACACAAATAAATATTTAGATGTTTTTTTTTTTTTTTGCTTCGGTTTTTGGTTTATTTTTTGGCACCAGCTTCTCCATGCACATCTGTGAAAAGTCTAGGGTGACTTTCTGACAATTACACTTTTGTAAAATCTTAGCACAACATTGGTAAACAACAGTTAACAGAATTCTTTTAACCTTCAAGGGCCGGTATCCTGAAACTTTTACAGCAGTGTTCCTGCTGCAACACACCTGAATAAAATTTGTAGGTCATTAGCAGGACTTGACTGTATGCCAAGGTGGCAACCCCCAACCCTACTCAAGTATATTTTAATAAAAGTGTAAGTTTAAAAAAATAATAATTCTAAAACTACTTTTATTGCACAGTGTTCATTCACTCTGAAGCTGCTGTAACACAAATCAGATGGCT
>NW_024582448.1:1214837-1224909 GCF_018398535.1 Haplochromis burtoni
TAATTGCCACATCAGCCTACAGTCAAGTTCTATAGAGGTAATGAACTACTAAATTTTATTCAGGTGTGTTGCAGCATAGACACATGTAAAGATGTCAGGACACCGGACCTCGAGGACTGGCGTTCGACAGCTGTGCTTTAGAGAGAGCCAAAGTTAAGGTGAAGTTTTTCTTAATGTTTATATAGGCTAAAAGCTTTCTAGCTCCAATTGTGTAAGCATGAAACAACCGATTATCACATAGTCAGTGAAATAGTTGACTCAAAGACAATTAATTGATAAAGCGGTATAAGAAATTCATTGATGATTTTTTAAAATATGAAGATGATGATTGTATATTATCTGAAACTTGAAAAGTTGAAGCAGTGGTAGAAATAAAAATTGATAAGCATTCTCCCATTTTCTGAGACTCGGGAAAGAAAATAGGAAAATATTCCCCTGCGAAGGACTGCATTTCTTCTTTTATCTGTGCTGATATGAAACCTTTAAAATGACTCATAGACATGATAACACCACTAAACAATGGATGTCGGATAGACATTCAGATAATGTCTATATTGGGTCCATTGGTCCATGACCGATTCTGGACATCTATTCTGGATGTCCAAACAAGGTCCACAGTTTTGGCGTCTAACCATGACCCAGCCTGGACGTTAATATGATGTTCAACATTTGAAGTTTAGACTGGGTAATATTTTTGGAGGTCATGTGGATGTCTATGATAGGTGCAGGAAATTTACATGATTAATAAATGTAATATTTTTTTATTTACAAATATCAAATTGTTGTTATCAACATGATACATATAAATATATGGATTACTTGATTACATGATTTATTGTTTATCTTTTTTTTTGTTTTGCTTGTTATTTTTAAAGTTCCAGTTTTGCTTTAACAGTTTTATTTTTTTTAATTAATTTATTATTTTAATTTTAATTAACTTATTTGTTTGTACTATAAATATTCCATACATGGAAGTCATACGGACATCAACACAAGTATAATGGATGTAGACAAAAGACGTCGCTTGTTGTTACAAAACAACCCCTTCAGCGGACCAAAATTATACGTCCAAAAATGACTTCTAAAAGACGTCACTTTGCGCAGTGGGATATGCCTCTTATCACCTTAATCTATGAGAGAAAGCACATCTGTTTATTTCCCACATTTTAAATGTGATCTTAAAATGACTTCATCCTTTGGGACGTGATAGAGTCTCAGGAGGATTGTTGGTAAGCAACCAAGAAACAGCAGAGACATGGCTAGCCTAGCTTAAAGCTACAAGTACCAAGTAACACAAGGGCTTTAGATGCTTTAGTTTTTGCTCGACGAACAACGGCAGGGCATCATGATGGCAACAGTCACTCAAATAGCCATTCATTACAGCTAAGGGATGCAGTAGAGTATCTCTAAACGCAAATACTCCGAAACTTGAGGCAGATGGAGTGCAGCAGCACACGACCAGTTTTGGTAGCTAAGAACAGGAAACTGACTGTTTCACACAGGCTCACAAAAATCAGACAATGGAAGATTGAAAAAGATTGAATAGCATCAATTTCTGCTGCAGCATTCAGATGGTAAGGTCCGAAATTGGTGTAAACAACATGAAAGCATGCAAACAATTCAGGCTGCTGGTGGTGGTCTGAGATATGGAGTGAGATATACTTTCTTGTCACATTTTGGGCCCCTTGGTGCTAATTTCACAGCCAGACTGTTGTTGCTGACCATCCCCATCCCTCTATTGCCACAGTGTACCGTCTCCTAATGCCTGCTTCTAGCAAAGTAAACATGAGTTCACTGTACTGAAATGGCCTCCACATTCACCAAATCTATGTCTAACAGAGCACCTCTCGGATGTGGCAGGACATGTCACATCATGGATGTGCAGCAACAAGTCTGCAGCAGCTGTGTGATGGTTCCAGCACACTGGTGTATCTATTTCATGAATAGTTGAGGCACTCCTGAAAGCAAACCCTGGAACATGCATGATCCATTTCTTCACATAGCATTGTTTATCTTTCACTGTAAATTCTCTCTGAAGCTCTCTTTGAGAAAAACGTGTTTTGATTAAAGTATCGTTCTATTGTGCCTTACTGAGTCAGTGTTTCTGAGTACAGAAATAACAATGCCACTTTTTCTTTGAGCGTATAATGAGCACAGGGTTAGGACACACTATGACAGTAAAATCACGAGATAAATATCAAAGGGAAGTTACTTAGTGGATCTTGTAAACCATTCACTTCAAGTCAAGTTCTCTGCAGACCAATTGCCTGCAAAATTGACAGTAATCAGCATGTAGCTCATGGCTGCTTGCTAGCAGCATAATTTTCAGTCTTTGGAGAGCAATGCTGGAGAAGTAGTCCGACTTTTGTCTTTACTCAACAGCTGTAAGCACAAGCCAGCTTGGGGCATAGATTCGGGTGATTTTATTTTAAAATGTTTATTGAAAAATTGCTTCTCTGCTGTAATTGACCTTCCTTTAATCTACCGTAAGCTCCTTTTTTTCAGTTGTAACCACAGGGAAAGCAAGTAGAAACAATGCATTTGCAAACATCCAGAATCATAGGTTTTGATTATTTTTACTATTTATTACTAAATGCCCAAAGATGATGTAAGCTACTTTAGTAATTCGCTGACCTGGACTGAAGTTTCTTGGGTTGTAGAAAATGAAAGGTAACATTCCTAAACTTTTGCATCACCAGCATTTTCTTTTTTTTTTGGTCTGACAAAAAAGTAAGACCTTTGAACAAAGGTGTACTTTGGACAGCCCATTCCAAGAGTTTTTAATTTAACATGCTAGATTATTCTCTAGGGTATCTTTGCTGTAATTTCATTCAGTGTAATCAAGCTGGTAGCCTGAAATGTTATGACTACATATTAGTTTCCCCAACATTGGAAGAGTAGCACCAGGGCAATGACCCTGTCAACGCATGACCCTTCTCAACCATGAGGTCAGCACAAGTGTGGGATAGGGTGTGTACACGTGTTGAAATATCTAAAAAAAAAAAAAAAAAGAATAATAAAAGGGCATAACCCCGTCTTACTTCTCCATTGAAAAAGCAGAAGATGGTGGCCACAAGCAGACCCTGGAATGAAAAAAAGAAACACATTAAAAGAGAGATGACATACAGCTTACTAATTGGTCTCAGGAAAGTCGTTTGTAGACAACATCTCAGGGTCTAAAGTGCTGTGAAGCAGGGAAACTTAAGAGGTCAAAGTGAATACATTTTGAAAGCTGATTCAGGCTGTTACTCAAGACATTTTCCCTGCACTGCGCACACTGGGACAGCTCAAGATGATCAGATAACGCTTCATCAACATCCAACGGATTTCAGTCTCTTTCAACTCAAATAATTTGTGCCTTACTTCCTGCTGTTCTTGCCTGGGCTAGACAAACAAAGTCTTTTCTCTGGCTAATGAGAATGTTTGACTCTTGTTAAAAGCTAGAAAACAATGAGGTTAATGTCCATTTAACAAATGATTTTATTAAAATACATGTCTCAAGCACCGAAGGAGACAAAGCAATCAATTTTCATAATAAAATAAATATGCATGATAGAATGACAACAGAACTAAACAAACAGAACAGTTAAAGACTGCCGTAGATGCCACAGGCAGTCGGCTTTCAATGCTTTATATGAATGTGTAGAAATGACGAGAATCCCCTCAAACCTTCACACTGATTAATAACCGCTGTCTCACCTGGTAATGCATGAGTATGTGCATGATGTAGTCATATATTTCCGAAGAGACCCGTCCCTCTGGCTTGTAGGGAAGCAGGACGTACTGAATTCCAAGCAGAGGGACCAGGATGAGCGTGGCTCTCACGGCTTTCATGTACAGACTTGATTCTGCTTGATGGGTCACCTTCAGTTTGGTGATGAGAACTCGCACGATGTTGAGTAGAAAGAACAAATTAACCTAAAGGGGGAAGTCATATATAAATCAGCATTACAGTCTAGTATTTTGATAGGATGTGAAAACAAGCAATGCCTCAAGTATAAGAGCATAAAGAGCAGTATGGCACTTTCTTATAAGAGGTGAAAATCTTTATTGGTGACATGCTTGTTAGACACCGTTTACTTGCTGTAGGTTATACTTTTTTGTCCTCCTCTTGAGGAGTTTCCTCAGATTTTTTTAAGGGCACAATGCACATCATGCCGATTCCTCTGAAAATAGTCTGGTACAAGGACTGGACTGAAAATGTTGAAAGACGTTCAGCCAGGAGAACTATTGCTTAAGACCACTTCTAAAATATTACAAGTACTTCTAGTTCATTGGAAGCAAATGATAAAGAAATCAAAACTTTTGCACAGTACTGTATTTGAATTATTAAGAGACTACAAAGCTTCTTTTAGGCATCATTTCTTTAAACCCGTCAATCCTAACAAGACAAGTGTTAACAAAAAAATCAAAGAGGAATGTTTGCTTTTTCTAATAAGCCGAGAAAGTCTTCAGTTCCGTTACTGCAGTATTATAAGACACCGAGTCTACTTCTGATACACGGTAAAGTTAGGAAACCTACACAGAACATTTTAAAGGATGTTGGAGGCTGAACATTTAGTACAGACTGTCCTAAGGGACCAGCGTTCTCTGAAGCATGCTCCAATGTGCTGATTAGGTGAATTCCTAGAAAACAACATAAGCTTGGGGACCAGTGGGTGGATTCTCAAAGGGGAAGATGCATTGATTTCACAAGACAAACACACTTATGCATGTTCTGAGACTGTCCTGCTCACAGGACCCCCCACAGAGTCCACTCAGAGGAGGACAAAAGCAGCTTATTGTACTCTTTGCGCAACAAACAGTGTGGCAAGAGAAACATGAAACAAATCAGCTGGTTTATTCTAAATAGATACATAGTGAATTACTTGTTGAAACTGATTGGAGTTAGGAAAGAAAAGAAGTAGCATTCTTACCAAAAGAGCAGCACAGATGGGGCCGTGGATGATGTAGAGCAGTGATGTTTTTGAGCTAATCCAGCAGCTGCAGAGGAGAGCAGTACAAAAAAGGTTTACACAACAGTAACGTTGCATCACATAACAGCAAATCTATCACAGCAATCGGTGGGTTTCCTTAAAAAAATATTATACAGGAGAACTTCTTGCACAAGCATTGGCGTTAACTCACTTGTCGTTGTAGTAGTAGCTCCGAGCGACGGCATGTATGGTGGCTGGGATAAGAGGAAAGCCTGCAAAACAAAGTGAGCAAGTTAGGTAAAGAAAGACCCTTCAGTTAGAAAAATGTAGTGATTAGCTGACTGATATCCTCTTCTTACCCCATCCTAGGAGATAGTACCACATCAGATGCTGCTTCTCAGCAAACACTGCCACCACGATGAGAGTGTGCAAATATATCCCCTCACACAGCATCCAGAAGTAATTACAGCCAAACAGGTACAGGTGAATAAACTGGGACACTTTACAGCTTGTCTGAGGAAGGAAAACACATAATAAATGTGGATTTATAGCAACTGATTTATGTTTAATATTAAACTAGAATGACCGGTGTAATGGTGCACATTAAACTAATAGAGACATTTGTGAGGCTACAGTCAAGTGAATCAATACAAATAATAAGAAACTGACTGGATTCCTCTGCACGAGCTCCTGGTTGTTGGCCACTGCAGTCAGCAAAATGATGGTGATCACAGAGTTCAGAACAAAAGAGAAGAAGAGGTTCTTATGAAGGGTGATCCTTTGACAGCTCAAACTCCTGGAAAAACAGAAAACTGAAGTTATGCCACAACGCTTTTATGTTATGCACAGACTGAGAAGCATCCGTCTATGGAAGTCGCTCATATAACAGAAGTTGACTCACTTGAAATGGAAAAAAATTGCTAGGGAGATGAGGAGGGAAGTCAGAGACAGCCCATGTCCTATGAGGGCAAGGTAGAAAAGGTTCATTGCAGTCTGAAAAGAAACAACAGATGGAAATTAGGTTATCAGGCTGTAATCTCATTATCTTTCTCCAAATGGCTACTTGACTAAGCATCAACATACATCTCAGCATTTGCACTGAAAGGCTCTTGAAAATGTTCCATTTGGCTTTTAATATTTATAATTTCAAGCTGATGGGGTTTTTTTATGAACCAGTTACAGGAAATTATAGTACAGTGCAATTATAATATAGTTTCTCCTTGTGTCCAAAAAAAAGGGGGGGAAATTGGGCCAAAGCAGAACAAATTCCAGCCTGTATTTGGTCACCAAGCAGACATGCTGTGGTGTTCAGAGCGTGCAGAGCCCCTCACAACCACATCACATGGCCATCAAAGCCATACTTTTCCTATTGTTGATTATCTAACATATAAACTCAGTCCTACCTACTGCCATTTTCAACCTACCATTCTGCCTTCTACAGTGTGCTCATTGCAGCGGGTGTAGTTGGTCCATGTCCTGTTGCTCTCCGGATGCAGAAACCATTGACCACTGTCAGTGCAAATCTTTGTGACCATCTCTGCAGAACAAAAAGTGGTAAATAATTTAAATGTATTATTCTGATTTTTCCAGTAGAAGGTAAAGGCAGATGAAAAAGAAAAACATCATTATGGATGGAGCTAATGAAAACATCAATTAGAAGAATGAAATCTAATTATAAGCCTGCACATCCTGTTGACGGTTGCGGTTGACTGAATGTGGTTAAGAAGTCCCCGGACGCTTAAATCAAATTTACTGTAATAAACAGTGATGTATTTACACCACTCCATACACGCATAAGTTAATAATCACACACACAAAAACCCTGCCTCATTAACAGAAGGAGCTGAAGTCAGTGATTTAATACACATTTAATACACTAAAAATTACAAATCCTGTGTTAATACTGAGAACAGAGCTTTTCTGCTTCATGGCCATTTGCTGTAATTGGTATTTACATTCAGTGTGTGAGCATAGTGTGAGGTATAGTCTTTGCTTTTTTCACTTAGAAAGATTCAAGCTAAAAGGTGAAGCAAATTTATACATGAAGAACAGTCATTAATCATGAAGAGCTCCTCTCAGCCTGCGAAATCTGTTACATAATACCTTTTGTGGTTCTGGAGAGCTTTAACCTTGGTGATATAATAAGTGTTATCTTGGTTTGGGCTTTTGTTTTTTTACTAAAGGCCTTCAAAGTTATGAATGAGGACCTGAAAGCCACAACAAGGAATAATCATCAGAGTAACTTGTCATCTGTAAATCTGCAGGTGGATGAAGAAAATTGGCTGCTGGAAGCTGCAGATCTCACCTGATGGATCAAAATCCTGGAAGTAGTCCGGGCAGTGCTGCTCGGATGTAACTCCTGCTTTGGTGTCATCCCAGCAAAGCCAGCCATCCCACGTGCGATTGCACACAGGTTCTAAAAACACAGACATCATTTTAAGAGCTTTTTTGCTCTTCACATTTGGAACATTGCAAACTAAGAATTAAGGAATAGATTAGGGTTCTCTTAACCAATTTCAATCAAGACAGCTTTACCTTGTCTGCTGTGGGTATTTTCTTTCATTAACTTTTGATAGCACTCAAACTGGGCTGTGACTATCTTGTTCCTGGTGACCGTAATGTCATTGTAGACACTGGTTGAAGCCTGCTGCTGGGTTTCATTGATCGCCAGACTTGCCTTCACCATAAACTACAAGACAGGTGAGAAAAAGTAGAAATCCACTCATTTTTTTTAAGCTTTACAAAGTAGAATGAGAGATATGTTATGGTACAGTGCAACAGAAACCAAGTAAAAGAAACAAGTGTATAAATTCTCGCTCAGTGAGAGGGTACAAAAAGTACTGTTGGTTATGTTTAAAATGAGTAAAGATGTCTCTGAGCCATCTTTGGTTATGTACTTGCGAACCCTCTGGTGATGCATTAGTCTAAAACAGTCAACACATACTACCAAATGCAGGAAAAGGGAGTCATACTTAGTGATTCATTAAAGTCAGTTGCGCTGCATGGAAACTATGACATCTATGCCTAAGTATTGGTGCACAGATGTGTCCAAGCACCAACCTGAAGCTGCATTTTTTGTCCTTTAAAGGATAACATCAAACATAAACAGCCTAGCAGTACATAACTCTCTGAGGTAGAATTAAAGGTGGTTGCTGTATTTATGAAATTTAGATCAGTAAGAACTAAACTGTGTCTTGTGTGCATTTTGGCTGACCTACCGCTGCTGGATTACACAGCAGTATAAGCGCTACCATCCAAATCTGTCCAAAGCCATCCAACTTCCTGTCAGCCATTTCAGAGCTGGACGATGATTTACAAACTGCAGACCTGCAATGGAAAGCAAATAATTAAACATTAACATTAGATAATCATTAAAATGTAATAAAATGTCCTCATAAAAAAGGCCCTTCTTATATATAAGATGACACTGGAATGACACTGAATAGTCTAAGTGGATAAGAGTGAGTTGACCTTTGCTAAATGCTCATTAAGTTTCTGTTTTTCCAGTTCAGGACATCAGCTGAGTTAGAAAATTTACTGAATCATTAAATACAACAAATTTATTCTGTGACCAAAAGAAACTTTGTAACAAGAACTTGGCCGAATCAGTTTGTTTTAATACCGAGGATTAACTACAGCAAAGCACTGTACAGTATGTTCTCCCAATAAACAGCAATATAACGTGCCCTCGCTCTCCATGTTAGGTCAGCTTGGAATTACAGGCTCCTGTGATGTAGCTTTTTGGCATAGTATTCAAGGGAACGCACAGCTGAAAAAATAAGCAGCTGTAATCAACCCAACAAAGCCGTATCAATCAAAGGAAGTGGTAAAAGTCTTGTAAGCACAGTACAGGCTTAAAATCTCCTGTTCCTACTTCCGCGTGTGTTTTGTAAGCCAAACTTCTTTTGCCTTACAGTCCATCATAAATTCTGCCAGCACTTATAATTCTGTTAGTGGGTGCAAGTTGCACCTCATCAAAGCAGAATCCCATAAGGTTGTTTGCAGCAAAGCTGCAGGCCACTGGGATTTCATGACAAGGCTGTTAGATCTCGCACATGGCTAGCCTAGCTTAAAGCTACAAGTACCAAGTAACACAAGGGCTTTAGATGCTTTAGTTTTTGCTCGACGAACAACGGCAGGGCATCATGGAAATTTTTTGCACAACTGTAATAAATTCGAGGGCAATTTGAGAGTCTACCTAACTCTAAAATAGTGTGCTGTTATGCTAACCACAGCATAATATTGATGTCTTCATTTTTTGGATGGTAATTCACTACTTGAGACTATTTGAACAACGTTTCTAGTAGACAATGGCAGATGCAGTAAGCATGTACTGAGGTTGGGGTTTGGCCAAGGCCTTAGGGACTTGGGCCAGGCAGATCTCAATGCACTAATGAGAGGTGAAAGAATTGAAAAAGAGGGAGGAAGAGAGGGTACGAAAAGGAGAACAAACGGCTTGTGGGTTAGTAGGGCACATATATACACAGAGAACCAGGGGAGGGGTGCTTCTGTTTTCTAGTTCTTCATTAGATTCTTGTGACACAGAGACACTTTATTAGGGACATCAATTCAACTGTTATTTTGTAAAAATGCCTTATTAGTCAAACATATGGCAGCAACAGCATGTAGGCATTCAGACTGACAATCTGCTGAAGGGTCATGGTTGTTGGTGCCAGACGGGCTGCAACCTACACAACCATCTCTAGAGTTTACAGAGAATGGTCCAAAAAGAGAAAATATTGACTGAGCAGGTGTTCTCTTGGAGAAAAGGCCTCGTTGACTTCAGATGTCAGAGGACAATGACCAGACTGCTTTCAGCTGATGGCAACAGTCACTCAAATAGCCATTCATTACAGCTAAGGGATGCAGTATAGTATCTCTAAACGGAAATACTCCGAAACTTGAGGCAGATGGAGTGCAGCAGCACACGACCAGTTTTGGTAGCTAAGAACAGGAAACTGACTATGTTTCACACAGGCTCACAAAAATCAGACAATGGAAGATTGAAAAAGATTGAATAGCATCAATTTCTGCTGCAGCATTCGGATGGTAAGGTCAGAAATTGGTCTAAACAACATGAAAGCATGCAAACAATTCAGGCTGCTGGTGGTGGTCTGAGATATGGAGTGAGATATACTTTCTTGTCACATTTTGGG
>NW_024582448.1:1224929-1300453 GCF_018398535.1 Haplochromis burtoni
TAAACAACATGAAAGCATGCAAACAATTCAGGCTGCTGGTGGTGGTCTGAGATATGGAGTGAGATATACTTTCTTGTCACATTTTGGGCCCCTTGGTGCTAATTTCACAGCCAGACTGTTGTTGCTGACCATCCCCATCCCTCTATTGCCACAGTGTACCGTCTCCTAATGCCTGCTTCTAGCAAAGTAAACATGAGTTCACTGTACTGAAATGGCCTCCACATTCACCAAATCTATGTCTAACAGAGCACCTCTCGGATGTGGCAGGACATGTCACATCATGGATGTGCAGCAACAAGTCTGCAGCAGCTGTGTGATGGTTCCAGCACACTGGTGTATCTATTTCATGAATAGTTGAGGCACTCCTGAAAGCAAACCCTGGAACATGCATGATCCATTTCTTCACATAGCATTGTTTATCTTTCACTGTAAATTCTCTCTGAAGCTCTCTTTGAGAAAAACGTGTTTTGATTAAAGTGTCGTTCTATTGTGCCTTACTGAGTCAGTGTTTCTGAGTACAGAAATAACAATGCCACTTTTTCTTTGAGCGTATAATGAGCACAGGGTTAGGACACACTATGACAGTAAAATCACGAGATAAATATCAAAGGGAAGTTACTTAGTGGATCTTGTAAACCATTCACTTCAAGTCAAGTTCTCTGCAGACCAATTGCCTGCAAAATTGACAGTAATCAGCATGTAGCTCATGGCTGCTTGCTAGCAGCATAATTTTCAGTCTTTGGAGAGCAATGCTGGAGAAGTAGTCCGACTTTTGTCTTTACTCAACAGCTGTAAGCACAAGCCAGCTTGGGGCATAGATTCGGGTGATTTTATTTTAAAATGTTTATTGAAAAATTGCTTCTCTGCTGTAATTGACCTTCCTTTAATCTACCGTAAGCTCCTTTTTTTCAGTTGTAACCACAGGGAAAGCAAGTAGAAACAATGCATTTGCAAACATCCAGAATCATAGGTTTTGATTTATTTTTACTATTTATTACTAAATGCCCAAAGATGATGTAAGCTACTTTAGTAATTCGCTGACCTGGACTGAAGTTTCTTGGGTTGTAGAAAATGAAAGGTAACATTCCTAAACTTTTGCATCACCAGCATTTTCTTTTTTTTTTGGTCTGACAAAAAAGTAAGACCTTTGAACAAAGGTGTACTTTGGACAGCCCATTCCAAGAGTTTTTAATTTAACATGCTAGATTATTCTCTAGGGTATCTTTGCTGTAATTTCATTCAGTGTAATCAAGCTGGTAGCCTGAAATGTTATGACTACATATTAGTTTCCCCAACATTGGAAGAGTAGCACCAGGGCAATGACCCTGTCAACGCATGACCCTTCTCAACCATGAGGTTAGCACAAGTGTGGGATAGGGTGTGTACACGTGTTGAAATATCTAAAAAAAAAAAAAAAAGAATAATAAAAGGGCATAACCCCGTCTTACTTCTCCATTGAAAAAGCAGAAGATGGTGGCCACAAGCAGACCCTGGAATGAAAAAAAGAAACACATTAAAAGAGAGATGACATACAGCTTACTAATTGGTCTCAGGAAAGTCGTTTGTAGACAACATCTCAGGGTCTAAAGTGCTGTGAAGCAGGGAAACTTAAGAGGTCAAAGTGAATACATTTTGAAAGCTGATTCAGGCTGTTACTCAAGACATTTTCCCTGCACTGCGCACACTGGGACAGCTCAAGATGATCAGATAACGCTTCATCAACATCCAACGGATTTCAGTCTCTTTCAACTCAAATAATTTGTGCCTTACTTCCTGCTGTTCTTGCCTGGGCTAGACAAACAAAGTCTTTTCTCTGGCTAATGAGACTGTTTGACTCTTGTTAAAAGCTAGAAAACAATGAGGTTAATGTCCATTTAACAAATGATTTTATTAAAATACATGTCTCAAGCACCGAAGGAGACAAAGCAATCAATTTTCATAATAAAATAAATATGCATGATAGAATGACAACAGAACTACACAAACAGAACAGTTAAAGACTGCCGTAGATGCCACAGGCAGTCGGCTTTCTATGCTTTATATGAATGTGTAGAAATGACGAGAATCCCCTCAAACCTTCACACTGATTAATAACTGCTGTCTCACCTGGTAATGCATGAGTATGTGCATGATGTAGTCATATATTTCCGAAGAGACCCGTCCCTCTGGCTTGTAGGGAAGCAGGACGTACTGAATTCCAAGCAGAGGGACCAGGATGAGCGTGGCTCTCACGGCTTTCATGTACAGACTTGATTCTGCTTGATGGGTCACCTTCAGTTTGGTGATGAGAACTCGCACGATGTTGAGTAGAAAGAACAAATTAACCTAAAGGGGGAAGTCATATATAAATCAGCATTACAGTCTAGTATTTTGATAGGATGTGAAAACAAGCAATGCCTCAAGTATAAGAGCATAAAGAGCAGTATGGCACTTTCTTATAAGAGGTGAAAATCTTTATTGGTGACATGCTTGTTAGACACCGTTTACTTGCTGTAGGTTATACTTTTTTGTCCTCCTCTTGAGGAGTTTCCTCAGATTTTTTTAAGGGCACAATGCACATCATGCCGATTCCTCTGAAAATAGTCTGGTACAAGGACTGGACTGAAAATGTTGAAAGACGTTCAGCCCGGAGAACTATTGCTTAAGACCACTTCTAAAATATTACAAGTACTTCTAGTTCATTGGAAGCAAATGATAAAGAAATCAAAACTTTTGCACAGTACTGTATTTGAATTATTAAGAGACTACAAAGCTTCTTTTAGGCATCATTTCTTTAAACCCGTCAATCCTAACAAGACAAGTGTTAACAAAAAAATCAAAGAGGAATGTTTGCTTTTTCTAATAAGCCGAGAAAGTCTTCAGTTCCGTTACTGCAGTATTATAAGACACCGAGTCTACTTCTGATACACGGTAAGGTTAGGAAACCTACACATAACATTTTAAAGGATGTTGGAGGCTGAACATTTAGTACAGACTGTCCTAAGGGACCAGTGTTCTCTGAAGCATGCTCCAATGTGCTGATTAGGTGAATTCCTAGAAAACAACATAAGCTTGGGGACCAGTGGGTGGATTCTCAAAGGGGAAGATGCATTGATTTCACAAGACAAACACACTTATGCATGTTCTGAGACTGTCCTGCTCACAGGACCCCCCACAGAGTCCACTCAGAGGAGGACAAAAGCAGCTTATTGTACTCTTTGCGCAACAAACAGTGTGGCAAGAGAAACATGAAACAAATCAGCTGGTTTATTCTAGTAAATAGATATATAGTGAATTACTTGTTGAAACTGATTGGAGTTAGGAAAGAAAAGAAGTAGTATTCTTACCAAAAGAGCAGCACAGATGGGGCCGTGGATGATGTAGAGCAGTGATGTTTTTGAGCTAATCCAGCAGCTGCAGAGGAGAGCAGTACAAAAAAGGTTTACACAACAGTAACGTTGCATCACATAACAGCAAATCTATCACAGCAATCGGTGGGTTTCCTTAAAAAAATATTATACAGGAGAACTTCTTGCACAAGCATTGGCGTTAACTCACTTGTCGTTGTAGTAGTAGCTCCGAGCGACGGCATGTATGGTGGCTGGGATAAGAGGAAAGCCTGCAAAACAAAGTGAGCAAGTTAGGTAAAGAAAGACCCTTCAGTTAGAAAAATGTAGTGATTAGCTGACTGATATCCTCTTCTTACCCCATCCTAGGAGATAGTACCACATCAGATGCTGCTTCTCAGCAAACACTGCCACCACGATGAGAGTGTGCAAATATATCCCCTCACACAGCATCCAGAAGTAATTACAGCCAAACAGGTACAGGTGAATAAACTGGGACACTTTACAGCTTGTCTGAGGAAGGAAAACACATAATAAATGTGGATTTATAGCAACTGATTTATGTTTAATATTAAACTAGAATGACCGGTGTAATGGTGCACATTAAACTAATAGAGACATTTGTGAGGCTACAGTCAAGTGAATCAATACAAATAATAAGAAACTGACTGGATTCCTCTGCACGAGCTCCTGGTTGTTGGCCACTGCAGTCAGCAAAATGATGGTGATCACAGAGTTCAGAACAAAAGAGAAGAAGAGGTTCTTATGAAGGGTGATCCTTTGACAGCTCAAACTCCTGGAAAAACAGAAAACTGAAGTTATGCCACAACGCTTTTATGTTATGCACAGACTGAGAAGCATCCGTCTATGGAAGTCGCTCATGTAACAGAAGTTGACTCACTTGAAATGGAAAAAAATTGCTAGGGAGATGAGGAGGGAAGTCAGAGACAGCCCATGTCCTATGAGGGCAAGGTAGAAAAGGTTCATTGCAGTCTGAAAAGAAACAACAGATGGAAATTAGGTTATCAGGCTGTAATCTCATTATCTTTCTCCAAATGGCTACTTGACTAAGCATCAACATACATCTCAGCATTTGCACTGAAAGGCTCTTGAAAATGTTCCATTTGTCTTTTAATATTTATAATTTCAAGCTGATGGGTTTTTTTTATGAACCAGTTACAGGAAATTATAGTACAGTGCAATTATAATATAGTTTCTCCTTGTGTCCAAAAAAAAGGGGGGGAAATTGGGCCAAAGCAGAACAAATTCCAGCCTGTATTTGGTCACCAAGCAGACATGCTGTGGTGTTCAGAGCGTGCAGAGCCCCTCACAACCACATCACATGGCCATCAAAGCCATACTTTTCCTATTGTTGATTATCTAACATATAAACTCAGTCCTACCTACTGCCATTTTCAACCTACCATTCTGCCTTCTACAGTGTGCTCATTGCAGCGGGTGTAGTTGGTCCATGTCCTGTTGCTCTCCGGATGCAGAAACCATTGACCACTGTCAGTGCAAATCTTTGTGACCATCTCTGCAGAACAAAAAGTGGTAAATAATTTAAATGTATTATTCTGATTTTTCCAGTAGAAGGTAAAGGCAGATGAAAAAGAAAAACATCATTATGGATGGAGCTAATGAAAATGTCAATTAGAAGAATGAAATCTAATTATAAGCCTGCACATCCTGTTGACGGTTGCGGTTGACTGAATGTGGTTAAGAAGTCCCCGGACGCTTAAATCAAATTTACTGTAATAAACAGTGATGTATTTACACCACTCCATACACGCATAAGTTAATAATCACACACACAAAAACCCTGCCTCATTAACAGAAGGAGCTGAAGTCAGTGATTTAATACACATTTAATACACTAAACATTACAAATCCTGTGTTAATACTGAGAACAGAGCTTTTCTGCTTCATGGCCATTTGCTGTAATTGGTATTTACATTCAGTGTGTGAGCATAGTGTGAGGTATAGTCTTTGCTTTTTTCACTTAGAAAGATTCAAGCTAAAAGGTGAAGCAAATTTATACATGAAGAACAGTCATTAATCATGAAGAGCTCCTCTCAGCCTGCGAAATCTGTTACATAATACCTTTTGTGGTTCTGGAGAGCTTTAACCTTGGTGATATAATAAGTGTTATCTTGGTTTGGGCTTTTGTTTTTTTACTAAAGGCCTTCAAAGTTATGAATGAGGACCTGAAAGCCACAACAAGGAATAATCATCAGAGTAACTTGTCATCTGTAAATCTGCAGGTGGATGAAGAAAATTGGCTGCTGGAAGCTGCAGATCTCACCTGATGGATCAAAATCCTGGAAGTAGTCCGGGCAGTGCTGCTCGGATGTAACTCCTGCTTTGGTGTCATCCCAGCAAAGCCAGCCATCCCACGTGCGATTGCACACAGGTTCTAAAAACACAGACATCATTTTAAGAGCTTTTTTGCTCTTCACATTTGGAACATTGCAAACTAAGAATTAAGGAATAGATTAGGGTTCTCTTAACCAATTTCAATCAAGACAGCTTTACCTTGTCTGCTGTGGGTATTTTCTTTCATTAACTTTTGATAGCACTCAAACTGGGCTGTGACTATCTTGTTCCTGGTGACCGTAATGTCATTGTAGACACTGGTTGAAGCCTGCTGCTGGGTTTCATTGATCGCCAGACTTGCCTTCACCATAAACTACAAGACAGGTGAGAAAAAGTAGAAATCCACTCATTTTTTTTAAGCTTTACAAAGTAGAATGAGAGATATGTTATGGTACAGTGCAACAGAAACCAAGTAAAAGAAACAAGTGTATAAATTCTCGCTCAGTGAGAGGGTACAAAAAGTACTGTTGGTTATGTTTAAAATGAGTAAAGATGTCTCTGAGCCATCTTTGGTTATGTACTTGCGAACCCTCTGGTGATGCATTAGTCTAAAACAGTCAACACATACTACCAAATGCAGGAAAAGGGAGTCATACTTAGTGATTCATTAAAGTCAGTTGCGCTGCATGGAAACTATGACATCTATGCCTAAGTATTGGTGCACAGATGTGTCCAAACACCAACCTGAAGCTGCATTTTTTGTCCTTTAAAGGATAACATCAAACATAAACAGCCTAGCAGTACATAACTCTCTGAGGTAGAATTAAAGGTGGTTGCTGTATTTATGAAATTTAGATCAGTAAGAACTAAACTGTGTCTTGTGTGCATTTTGGCTGACCTACCGCTGCTGGATTACACAGCAGTATAAGCGCTACCATCCAAATCTGTCCAAAGCCATCCAACTTCCTGTCAGCCATTTCAGAGCTGGACGATGATTTACAAACTGCAGACCTGCAATGGAAAGCAAATAATTAAACATTAACATTAGATAATCATTAAAATGTAATAAAATGTCCTCATAAAAAAGGCCCTTCTTATATATAAGATGACACTGGAATGACACTGAATAGTCTAAGTGGATAAGAGTGAGTTGACCTTTGCTAAATGCTCATTAAGTTTCTGTTTTTCCAGTTCAGGACATCAGCTGAGTTAGAAAATTTACTGAATCATTAAATACAACAAATTTATTCTGTGACCAAAAGAAACTTTGTAACAAGAACTTGGCCGAATCAGTTTGTTTTAATACCGAGGATTAACTACAGCAAAGCACTGTACAGTATGTTCTCCCAATAAACAGCAATATAACGTGCCCTCGCTCTCCATGTTAGGTCAGCTTGGAATTACAGGCTCCTGTGATGTAGCTTTTTGGCATAGTATTCAAGGGAACGCACAGCTGAAAAAATAAGCAGCTGTAATCAACCCAACAAAGCCGTATCAATCAAAGGAAGTGGTAAAAGTCTTGTAAGCACAGTACAGGCTTAAAATCTCCTGTTCCTACTTCCGCGTGTGTTTTGTAAGCCAAACTTCTTTTGCCTTACAGTCCATCATAAATTCTGCCAGCACTTATAATTCTGTTAGTGGGTGCAAGTTGCACCTCATCAAAGCAGAATCCCATAAGGTTGTTTGCAGCAAAGCTGCAGGCCACTGGGATTTCATGACAAGGCTGTGGAATAGCAGATGAGAGAAAATTCAAATAGAAGCATATCCCTCAGGTTCTACAGATTTGCTTTGCAAAACAGTGGGTTTACTAATGCTCGGGTAGGTTTAGATAGTTTAAGCGGCTTATGTTTGACTTCGAGTTAAACGTCTAAAACCTGTGATGCAAATGTACAAATATATCACAGCATGAGGAAGAAATGCTGTACTGGCACCAAGATAACCTGAGATAAGTTGTTACCATTGCTAACAATTCAAATCAATAGGTTCTTGTGGCAGTGAGGCTTTCGGTGGGTAACAAGCTTGAGAATGGGAGACAGAGAGAGAACCTGATCCCCAGGATAATGATATGGCATGCAGGAATAGGTTAGTGAAATTTAATAACATCCTTCATACCCTAAAGGAACTAGGTCACCTGTAGGTCACTTTTATTTGCAACATCTGAAGTCTGATTAAGTTTGCTGAAATGTTATGAAGCTGCAGACCAACCGGTGCTCTTCTCTTTAACCAGCAAACAAATCCACAATATCCCAAGCAGTAAAGCTCAGCTCCAGATAACTGGGACGATGTTGCTATTTGCATCTAGTGATGTAGTTAGAAGACCATCTCAACCATCACTGCATATATTACAGATGAATGTTTTTAACTTTCTGTGATCAATCGCATGCAGAACAGTCAGGCCTATGTTTAAACTTTTATTGTAGCACATGACATAATCATACCCCGCCTACCCCATTCTCCCTCCAACGTTGCTTGTCTGCACTTTACATTCTCAAAAGTATCAGAAACAGGTGTGCAGGGTCGCTTTATGTGAACCAGAGCAGTGTTTCCCACAGACTCACATTCCGTTTGTGGGACACACCTATAATGAGTCGTAGACTAATTCCATTTATAAGTTTCTCTTTTGGAAACATTTTAATTACCAATTATACACTCAGCAATATAATCAGCTGCCTTTCCTGTGAGCATCGCATCTGGATGAAGAGCTGAAATATTCACTGCTTAGTTACTTGAACCTTACAGTCACAGAAAGAAGAAGAAGAAGAAAAGTGGGGGGAGCAGCACAGACATCAGTCAGTACATTAGAGAGAGATTTGACCCATTTCATTCTCACAGCTCTATCTGCAGCTCAGTCACAGAAGATGCTGATGCAGCGTCTCCTCAAGTCTGCTCACATTTAAAAGGAGGCAGAAGAGGGGTTTTACTGAAAGTGTTTAACTGTTTGCAACCAATTTCACTCTAGTGACAGTCCAACCTCCAGCAACCTCTCACCAACCAGTTGTGGAATAGTCACTAGTGGGCAGCAGTTTCCAGGGTCTTTGACGGGTCTTTAGACCTGTGTGAATAAGGCTTTAGTAATTGATTCTACGGCGACTGCCAGCAACATCTTGCCATTTGGTCAAGTAATATTTATTTTTCTCTTGTAACTGGTAATTATGGTACCAGGTGGTTGCTAATCAGTCTCTGGGCCTGTGTTACTGAGTCTTTAGAAGAATGCCAAACTAGTTTCAATTCAGTTTTCTTTACATAGCATGAAATCACAACAACAGTGGCTTCAAGGCACTTTGCATTGTAAGGTAAAGACCCTACAATAATACAGAGAAAACCCAACAATCAGACAACTCCATATGAGTAAGTGCTTTGGCGACAGTGGGAAGGAAAAACTCCATTTTAACAGGAGGAAACCTCTAGCAGAACCAGGCTCAGGGAGGTGACTGAAGCAGAAGTACTCAATGCATCATGGGAATTCCCCAGCAGCCTACACCTATTGCAGCGTAACTAAGGGAGGACTCGTGGTCACCTGATCCAGCCTTAACCATATGCTTTACCAAAAAGAAAGTTTTAAGCCTAATCTTAAAAGTAGAGATAGTGTCGGTCTCCTGAATCCAAACTAGAAACTGGTTCCACAGAAGTAGGGCCTGAAAACCGAAGGCTCTGCCTCCCATTCTACTTTTAAATACTCTAGGAACAACAACAAGTAAGCCTGCAGTGTGAGAGCAAAGAGCTGTAATGGGGTGATATGGTTCTAGAAGATCATTAAGATCCATACGATACAATGGCTTATCAATACAATAAAAAAGATACAAATTCTCAGCTGTGATGATGTGTGAATAGAATAGTCCCCCTGGGATCCCCCTGCTTTCATATTGATATTTCACTGGCCAGTACACTACACCCATCAATCAGTATTCCAGAGAGAAAACTGACCCTGTTTATTCTCATAGTGGTTTTCACATTTGCCTAACAAGCAAAAGAGCCTTACTTCAATGCTGGAGGTAGACACAAATCCCTTTGGGGTTGGCTCAGAAAGGGCATCCCAGTGCAAAAACACTGCCAAATCAAACATGCAGGCAAGCCCGCAGTGGCGATACCCTTCTGAATAAGGAGCAGGTGAAAGTAGCTTTTATTCCCACACAGGTCCCCACACTGCTCAGTCACCAAAGGGACTGGCTGGCTCAGTGCTCCTCAAGTCTGCTCAGAGTTAAAACAGCATTAAGCTGAGACAGAGGAGGGACTTACTGAAAGTGGGATTGTAAAACATTATGGTGATGTGCAAATTAGAAACAGCCAGGAAAAGATCAGCTGCTCTGTCACGCTCGCACACAGTCAAACACACAAAAATGCACAAACACACACAGACACACAGCCCTACTCTGTCAAGAACCCCAGCTGTTTCTTGGCAAGTTTTTTTTTTTTAATATAAATACAGTGATACAGAGGATGCATCATTTCAGACAACTGTGCGTGTGTGTGTGAGTGTGTGTGTACGTTATTGTTTTAAACTGATAATACTGTACCATTTAACTAACAGTACATGTGGTGACTTTCCCGCATGTCATGGTGGAAATTTCACATTTAATATTCACTCTCAAGCCATAACACATAACAAATACCTTTTTATCAAAAGTAGTCTTAAACAAGCTATGACAAGACTTCATAGAAATCTCAGTGATGTCAGAAACTATGCTTTACTTGTTGAAATGATTCTGAGAGAGAAAATGTTAATTATGCGTGCTCCAACACAACTAATTAATAAGCAATTGTGAGAAAAATGCAACAATGCTACTGAACTTCTGCAGTAAACAGAAAACAGAGCATGATCCACCAGCAGTGCCACATACTGTGTGATCAGAACAGCTGTTCTGTGTAAGCCTACGTGCAGCTCTCACTGTGCTCCCATCACAGCCTGCTTTGTGGACATCATTTCACCTTCAGCTGGTTCAATCCTGTGTGGGGGGTTTCTGGAGCAACTTTGGACAGCGGAATTTTTTTTTTTATTGCATTTCCAAATAAAATTAATAAATTCATGACTAGGACAAAAACAACTGCATTATGCTGCTAACACAACTTTGTGTGTGTTACACAGTGTTCTGTGTAAAATATGTAATACATTATGCACACAGCATGCAATTAATTAGAGTGAACGTGATGTCTTTGATATGCTGTTTAGCAATGGTGGTGATTCTTAAAGCAGAGCCAAAAAAAAGCCAGGAATTGAATGGAATCCATGAAGTGATATTGATAATGGAATTGGAACCGCTATTTTCTTATTAATTCCCATCCCTAATTCTGTGCTTATACACACAGTTTTACACAGACACAAAATAAGCTCTTGGTTAATTAAACAACCCGATCCATTTAACTGTGTACTTAACTACAGAGCCTTGCAGCTAAAACTGTTATTATACTACTAGTATAATAATACCAGTAGTGTCCCTGCTGTTAGCTACAGAGAAAAAAAGGATCCCTCTGATTATCTGCCACGTCTGTCACATAATCCTCTTGATGACTCTCTGTTACATAATCCTTGTGGTTTGTCTGTGTTTACATTCATGTACTTAACTTTTACTATGTCTCTATGTCCTATTAATGCTGCTATTATGGAGGTAATGAGAGCTCAACAGCTGTAGCAGCGGCCTGGCGTTATCGTGACACAGTCCAGGACAGCACTCAGACTTCCCACAAGTCTTTTTAAAGAAAGAATTGTTTTTAGAGTTCTTAAGAAAATGAAAACTTCTCGCTTTTACTTCATCCTAAGACTGAATACTTTTTTGTTTTCCATATTCGTGTAGATAGAAACAAAATGGAAAATTTTGGACATTTGATTTGCAACTATTTCGCAAACTTCATAAACATGTTTCGGCTAATTGCAGCTCAAAACCAGGAGAGCAGCCTCCACAGAGGCACAGCACTTGATTATTGATCTGTTTGGGTCAACTTTATCCAACAACAGACCAGTGCAAACTGTAGGTGGTCCACTATTATCTGTAGTACCTCAGAGTGTTTCACTGAAGTAGTTAGTCATGTACACTTTACACAAGAGATGACATCACCTACTACATCTGCAAGCAGAAAGTTACCCAGAAAAAACAGCCTATGTATAACATCTGCCGTCTTCTCACCCAGTGCCAGAGCCCAGCCTGCACTTATCAACTCCCACTGTCCCTGCAGAGATGTTATGCTGCACTGTAAACATCCTTTTGTACTCACAGGATGTTTGGCGCCCTGCACACCAAGTTCCATCAAGTTCGGCTCAGTGGCATTCGGAGAACCTTTAGGCTGGTAAAGGCCAGTAACTGCATTACAGTCTCAATCTATAGCATGGATATGGGATTAAACGGAGCGGGAAGCAGGTACTGGGAGCCGATTAAACCTCTGCTTGCAAAAGATGCCGCCAAGATTTATTCCTGTTCTGTCTACGGCAAATTTGATTAAAAAAAGATGCAATTATGAAACAATTCTTCTTCAAACAATATTTGCACTAGTAGCTGACCATATTTTAAACAATAGTAAGTGAATCAGAGAAAAGAATAATCCATCACAAAAATATTATGTAAAGTGATCAGTTTTACTCTCTGCTGAAAGATAAGCAAAGAAGTGCAAAATGAAAAGATAAATGATGATAATGATGCTGTGCTGTTACACTGCAATGTTTGCAAAACACTGTTATCGGCCTTTGAGAGCTTCGCACAAATCTGGTCACTGGGGTATAGAGGTCTTGAGTGTCCTATGCTTGCTCTGTAAACAAGAGATGAGACAAGATAAACAGCAGAGTTGTGCCTTCTGGAACTAATTCCATATCAGTCATGCCATCATTTACCATGTCAGTACACACAGAGTCAGGGAAGATTTGGTGTGTGGACACACGTTTCAAGCACAGATTCAGTAGTCAATAGCCTATAGTACCAAACGGCCTGGTCGTTTGGTACCATGCCACAAGCTCGGGTGTGAAATGTATGGTTTGCAGGGTTTCTATCATCATTTTTTTAGCGTTTTTATCATTAACTCGGTTTCCCTGGGTCTTTTCCCGTGTGTTTTTTGAATTTGAAATTCAGTGCACGGCTTTTGTTTAAAAACATGAAGGACTCTCTATTTAAGACCTGAAAACAGGTTGTAGCAAGTACAGAAATAAAAATGATTCTTTTGGTGAGAGCAAACCACTCTCTCTCTCCAGACACTCATTATCATAGTCTGTATTACAGCAGCACATGTCCTTGGTCTGTGCCTTCATAAGCCAGCGTACGCATTTGTTGAGAAAATGAGTACTTCAAGTGCAGTACATCATTCCAAACGAACAACTAGCATACAATTACATACAATAAGAATTGCTCATTATGACTGACAATTACTTATAACCCCTCTTTTATCATTTTTGTGCACACTTTACAGCCACAATCTTCATTTCCTCCGACACAAAATGGATTATTTAAACAGAGCCGTTCTGACAAGGAAGACTTAATGTGTTCAAGGAGTAATGGAAGCGTTCCTACCTGCTTGGTTTTACACCGTTTTACTGCATTATCGCAGGCTGATTATTATTTTAGAGGACAGAGGAGGGTCTGTGAAAGAGGAAATGCTAAGAAAGGAAAAATCTGCATGCCTTTAAATGATGCTGACCACGAATGTACGGGAAACAAGAGTGACAAACCCAAAAAACACGAGGATGTGAGAACACGGTTCCTCTGAGAGCTTCCCTTCTGATTAACAGGGCCAAATTTAGCTGTTGGATGTTTTCCACAGGATCAGCTGTACGTGTAGCTTTTATCCATGTGAGTGAACATGCCTGAATAGGAGTTCAGCCTTACAGCAACTGATCTTACCAAGCCTGGGACATGAGAGCAGACTTCCCAGTTGCCAGGGGCATCACCAGATGTCTGGAAAAACAACAGCATTCCCACACTAATGTGAAGGAGGAGTCCTCTTTGTTGCATGAAAAGACTGCTGCAAATCTCCTTCCACCCACCTCGACTAAAGCAATGCAATATTCTTTGCATTAACAGGGCAGGAGGGGGGCTGTGTTCTTGTGGTTTTGAAATAGACAGCAACTCAGATACCAAAACATTCATGTCATTTCATTCACACCCTCACAAGCATGCCAGTGTCCTTAAGGCAAGCACGTGGATCTATTTATGATGGCGGTGTTGAAAAGAGTGAATTCTAAAACTCATCTCCACAACTAAGGAAGGACAGGCTTATGGTTGGATGATGCCAGATGTTGTACAGCAATTAGGGGAGTGTGAAGACTCCGAGCCTGCATAGGGAAATGCATGTGCAACTAAACATCTTGGGGAATTATGACTGTTCAAGGAATTTGAAAGTATGTGTCCTTCTGTTATACCACTATCACTTTGGGGGAGACTATGGCATTGTTATGTTTTTGACAGCAACAGCTGAGCCGGGAACTGTAGGAAAGCATTTACGGGAATGTCATATAGCAAATGGTCTGAGGTCAGGGATTAAACCATGAACTTGCTGCTCAGTGCATCTGGGCCCATGTGTTATGCATCCCAACCATTCTGTTATTGCCACATATAGATACACCTAGTACTTCTGCAGTTTTGCAGAGTAGTAGGGTGATCGTGGCTCAAGAGTTGGGAGTTCGCCTTGTAATCGGAAGGTTGCTGGTTCGAGCCCCGGCTCGGACAGTCTCGGTCGTTGTGTCCTTGGGCAAGACACTTCACCAGTTGCCATCACCAGTGTGTGAATGTGTGGATGACTGGATATGTAAAGCGCTTTGGGGTCTTTAAGGACTAGTAAAGCGCTTTAATAATACGGGCCATTTGCCATTTTACTCTTGGCTACGTTCAGAGGATTACAGGATTTTTCTGTCAGACTTGGATGTTTGCAGTTTTTCGGATGAGCATAGGTGAATCTTTATGAAGTATTGTTTAGTGTTGGTGTTTCTTTGTCTGCTAGGGGAGGTGAAACTAGTTGAAAATACATTTTTGACATGTGACATAACCTTTAGTGGTGATGATAAAGTTAATGTTAGAAATATTAATAGTCACACAAAGAATACACACAAACATCACAAAAACGCACTTAAACGAAAAGAAAAGTAAAAGGTTACGTGTGACATTTTTTGTTCTGAATGTCAAGTATGTGTTGGCTTTAAAAGAGTCCTGCAAGCAGAGTTTTGAGGCATAGTTCTAATTATGCCAAGTATTCAGTGCCTGTGTGCAGCAGCTGAGCTTTTCCCCTTTGTTCCTACTCTGTAATCAGCTCCTGTCACCCCAAATTTATTGTTGTAACCATGCTAATAAACTATCAAACTGTATAAATGACTTAAAAAAAACAACTTATGAGTGGGCCAATTACATCAGTAAAATGCTGCTTATGTGCCAGTGATTCAGTATGAATTGAATATTTCAAACACAGGTGAAGGTTTTCTGAAAATTGATTCATTGTATTTTCAAACCTTTTAAATCACAAAGTGACTTAACAACTGTGAGAAAGCAGGAGTCAACACAGAGGATTCAATTCAATTCACAGCAACTGCCACCTCAAGGACATTTTATCATTAGTTACAGACCTAAAATATTAAACCAAAGCATTCAAGAACCAGGTTAATGTCACAGCACACCACTGTGACCCCTGTGTGACCCTCTCAGGTGTTGCCTGGGTTTAATTGCTGATTGGCTACTCCTGATGAAGTGTGGTGTATGGAGGGCTGAGGCTTTAAGCTCACTGGGCTGTAAGTGTTTTAGCCAAGCCTATCAAGTAATTTGAAACAAAAAGGAATGTTTCTTAAAACTCTAATATCAGTCTCCACATCATGTTGTGGGTTTTGAGCCGGGTCGCAACTCATGTAGACAGCACAGCAATACTCTGCAGTACTTTCACACAGTAGCCTTCTTTGAACCCTTTAAAAATACAGCTGAGTACTGTACTACAACTACTACTTAGAACTATTAAATGTTTTCTGTGTGGACAACATAAAATACTAGATTTTTTATTTTTTAAAAACACAGATGAGACATGGCCTAACCCGTTAGTGATCTTTGGAGTTACGCTCTAGGGAGGTTACTGATAGGTGATGAAAGAAAAGGGGGGAAAAATGGTGACCGTCTTGCTCTGGAGGACCTTTTGCTATGGTTTGGATCTGCTTGTCCTTTTGAGGTGAGCATCACTGTGTATCATCTTTAGATGACATATGTGGTCTCATTGAGGATGACGTTTGCCCCATCCATAGAATTAGCAGTATTAATACATCAAATGAAATGTTTCTTTCTGAATGATGTCCCATCACTTCAACAGAGTTCCAGAAACCTAAAGACTCAAATCCAAGGACTTCCCAATCTATTCTGGCAACACAGTTTTCTTTATTTGCTCAAATAGCAGTATCTTTTTGCCATGTTACATTGTAGCGGTTTTAACCTGTCCCCTGTCTTCACTAAGCTAATCTAACCATCTACATATATTTCTTACAGTTCTACTAATCCTTCTAATCCAGTTCTGCCTACAAAAACAATCACATTTCTTTCCAAAACTCTGAGATATAAAAAAAAGAAATGATGAACACGATGCAGCATGCCAACAGACAAGCGTTGAATTGCTGAAGAGATAATACTGGATTTTACTCAAAATGTGAAAGTGAATTCGTTTCATTAGCGTGTCCTCATTAATCTTGACAACAACAAAAAATAACAAACACCAAGGCTGTCTTCAGTTACCTTTGCATACTAAAGGTCTTAGCATAGGAAAAGGATCCTGTTCCAGAGGCCACTGGTCTGCGCAAAGGAAAAAATAGTACAAATACCTAGATAAAAATACTCTGGTTAAAAATAAATCAGGCTCCGTCTTGCACTGCATCCATATAGCTGCTCTTGCAGTTGCGATGTAAATGTTTTGAAGTAGCTATACAACCACATGGATAACCTCCTGAGCATGCCCAGTGTGTAACCTGGTGCATACAGCACAGGCTGGTGGGAATGTGTGGTTAATTTCACCCGTTCTCTCCACTGCATAGAGCCACATTTTTACAGGTCACTCGACTTTCTTTGTAAAGTGCTTTAAATGCACTGACAGCTTGACAGATTTATACAATAGCTTAAACTTCCTCAGCAGAATTGTTCCCGCATTTCTGGGTGACATTTCTACATCCTAACAAGCTGCTGCTTTTCACCAAATTTATTTCCATAACTGTTTGTTTAGGGGATTCTTGGTCATTAAAATGGCAACCAGCAGAGGATTTTCAGGCCAAACACTGCCTTTAAATCAGTGTTTATGTGTTCTCCCAGTTTCTTTCTTTCTTTCTTCATTTCTGTGGATTTTATCAATAAAGCCTCCACTCACTTATTGGCTGTTTTTCTTTGTACTGTTGAAATATTACAAACCCAGAAAAATGTCCTTTGGGATCTCTCTCCAAGCGAGTCAAGCACCATTCTTTAATCCCCCCTGTGTTCGATTTCATTTACATAGATCCAACCATTTCCAAAGCTTCATATCACACTCTTATTCTCCATTAAGAAAATGAATTCTTGAATTCCAGAGGGAGCACATAACACCCCCCACCACACACACACACACACACACACTGTATGCAGAAAAGCAGTAAGGTTGTTCTGTGATGCATTATTTAATCTCTGGCTGAAAACCTCTTTTAGCATTTAACAACAGTCAACAGTGAGCACAGGCTGCTCAGGGACCTGTATGAGTGGTTCCCTGTGGGTAGTGCCACGACAAAAATAACACTGGAGCTCAAAATTAACAGCCCAAAGGAAGCCAAGGAATATCCTCTGTATGCTTGCTGTGGGCCCTAGACTTGACCTCTGAAAGTGCTATTCACGTCACTACTAAGCGGTTCAAGTTTCTCTGCGTGCCTTGTGTTTGTGTAACGAAAACATTTTAACAGCTTAGCCCACACATGAGAGCTTCAATAAATATATTTGTTTTTGTGGAGAATATCTGAATAACGGTCATATACAGTTAGTTTTACATGACATTGTCCCTTATTGCTGTCACAAAGGGTGCAAAGTTATTTTAAATTTATAACGGACTGCTTGTTATCAGTAAAAAAAAAAAAACTTTTACCTGTAAAAAGATTGAGAAAATTAAGTGTTAATCAGAGAAAATAAGACATACTATTCAAACCACAAAAAATTAACAAGTAAAAGAATTATTGCATGCTACAAGAGGTTGAAGGCAGACAGTGTTTGTTTGGTAAGGCTGAGGAGTAACTAGCATGCAAACCTCCCCAGTAGATGTCTGCTTAGTCACTAGAGAGGTCAGCAAGATAAGGATCCAGAGCAAGACAAGATCCTGTCTGTAAGCTGGACAGTAAAGCAGCATTAGCAGGAAATCTAGTGCATTATACGGTCTGTGGCTCTGTCTGGCTTCAACGCTACGCAGAGCATCAGTCTCATGCATGTCTGATGGTTACATGGATACTGTGTCACTAGTAGTATTGGGTGTAACTTTTTACAAAATAAAATGTTAGAGTTCTCAGATTACCTTTTTGTTCTAATGTTAATGACAAAAATATACAGTTAAAATGTTACAGCACTTCCTTTCATTGCCACAAAAAAGAAAGCTCAGACACATTTGCAATATTTGGGGCAGTTTTATGGTTGTCAGTGCACATGCTAAGGCTTTTATAAGGTATTTTCCTGTCCCGAGGTGTTAATAATTGCATGTGAGCTGCTAAGAGGCTCTATGATACATTTTGAATCCTAGCTCCATAACAAGGAGGAGAGTCATGTCAGTACTACACCTCCAAATCTAGCTTTGAGATTGGCTAGTCAGTATATTTAGACCATAGGCTGCAAAGGTCTTGAGCCAACCATTGCTCCAGATCACTTAAAAAAATACAACAGTCTGACTCTTTGGAAACAAAATATTTAAAAATGAGAGGTGGCTCAAGACTTTTGTAGAGAATTGTCTTGCAGACCATTTTAACATCCGTAATCTTGTAATGTAATGAATTTTAAATATTACCCTTAGTTGCTTCTAGTCATCCTTCCTGCTAATCTTTCCTAGTGGCCACTCATGGTATTGCATGAGTGGCAATACCACTCATGCAAATAATCCCTTACAGCAAACAGAGCTTTTTCCCAGTGGCTATAGTTCCCTATATGTTTAACCAAAGCAACGTTATGATATTGACCATTACACAGACTACAGACAATAACATATTGTGTTTTTCAATGGGGAAACAAGCAATTTGAGACTTTTATTAACCTTGAAAACCAATTAACTACAATAAAATGGAGATATTTTTGGCACAGCTTACGGCAGCCTGGGCTTGACAGTAATAATAGTCGTATTTTCACGCTAGAGTAAGTTAGCTAATTGGAAATCCAACAGAAATGGCTGCTGCAGACATTTGCTCAGAGCTGCAGAAAACGCAGGGTGGAAGAGGAATGTGAAGCAGTGTTAAGTGGTTGGAAACAAGCTCTCTCAAACAAGAAATCTCTGCACTTAATGTACCAGATTATTTATTAATGATCTTCCATCAAAGCCCCAAGAATTTATTATGAGTTTATATGGCGAAAAAAACAAACAAAATTGCTCTATACTCATCTGCTAGTACTCCAGGTTCACCTTTGGAAGACAAACATGTAGCTCTTCCCAGGGACCATTTCCTCTATTGTGTATGCCAGAAGCCCCCTCCCACACACTAAATCAAGAAGCTTGTATCACTCAGTTTGTTTAGCTCACACAAACATGGAAGACCCTTAGAAACCATGCAGCCTTTTCCTTCTATCCTTCGCAGAGTGCTGCAGTTCAAAATGCCAATCACTACACAGCAACAAAGCCGTCCTGAAGCTGCTCCCGACGACATTAGGCTGCGACACGTCCCATCAGGCACCTCAATTTAAACTGGAGATGAGAAATACATTTACCCTTCATAATGTATGAGTGGAAAAAATTACCTCAAAAGGTTTCATATCCCTGAAACTGAATCCAGAAGCTGAGGGGAGTGCTGCATATGTACATCACTGTGCTTTTGTGTAATACGATAGCTTCAGTCTTGAGTGAGCAGGGAAGAAAATATATAATATATAAAAGAGGTGGAGACTCAGTTTGAAACATGATAGGAAATCAATTTAAATACATCTGACAGACAGTGAAAGGTGCTGCAAGAAACCTGTGGTCATGAAGGTTTTTATAGAGGTCTGAGAGGTCTGCAGTGTCCCCAACAGGATGAGGAAGTAAACAGAGGAATCGATCAGGAGCTGTGTCCTGGTGATTTATGAGGGGTGACGCTTTACGAGAATAATCATTACGCTTGTGACTGTGAATCGGATGGCCTTTGCACTCACCAGAGAAGGTCACCTGGAGTTTACAGGATAAATTCTTCACAAAAAGCTCCAGTTTCAACACACGTATTATCACTACAAAAAAGCCACATGAGAGCTTCTTCTAAGGCCTGAAGAAATTTATTTTTCACGGTTCTCCATATGAATCGGCTACACTGCAAACGAGCTGCCACTAGCACAGCTTTCTAAATGCCATGGCTGTAGGAGAAGCTCTGCTATATCATGAAGACTGCAAAGGTTTGGGGAGCTTTGCTGCCAAGATCTTTGTCTCACCCACATTTAATAGTTGCTTTCTAGACGTGGGCAGTAAACACTCAGCATGGGTTAAATGTGATGAGCTGCACGACACTCCCATTGCACAATCGGCTCATGAATTTGGTGTAGGCCTGAGCCGCTGGAAGATGTCAGAGCGAAATGGCCTCAAAGACTCATCAGACAGCCCTGCCAACTGGCAGCTTCGATACGTTCACTGTCCAAAGTGTCTTGACGGCCGACATGCATGGGCAGGAAAGCAGATCCACTGTTTTACTAGGCTTACTTTCTGGCATTTCTCAGCGTTATTTTACCTTTCCCATACTTAAGAATAAACATGTGCATATAATGTAAACTTGAACATTTAACATTTAACTAGGTGTGACATTCAGGGTGGAGCACTGCAGTAATGGGCTGTTTTTGTTTTTGAGGTGTGCGTGACAAATCTGAACATCTGTGAGATCATCACAGAGACAGCAAAGCAGAAATTAACTAGTGCTGCTATATTTCTGCTTAATATTTCTCAGATTTTTCTTGAAAACTGTTAAATAATGTTAATATACTTTCGTTAAAGTGATTTCTGACATGCAACTAGTAAAAGAAGCTCCTTCAAAGTTGCTGGTTTTGTACAAAATAATCCAAAGTTAAAGCACTTTTTAGTCATTTTTAATTAGAAATGTCTGTTTCTGTTGTTTATGTTAGCCCTTTTATGAAATATTAATCAGTGTTCATCTTGAAATGAGATCTAAAAATGTGTTTATTCCAAGAAGAAGAAGTTAACTTTGGGCCAAACATGTGCTTTGAAACGAATTTTTCTGCATCTTAAACTTATCACATTTTAAATGATCTGAAGTGACCAAAGCAACTTACTTAATATTTAACTGAATTCTTTTAGTTTTCCAAACATCCTCTTTCATTGGTCGTGGAGAGTTCAAATACTTAAGGCATGAGTTGAAATTGCACGTTTAAAAGCAGAGCAGCAAATAAAAGCGGCACATAAAATCTTTTGGCTCAACCTTTTGAATGAATTCAACTGCTGATATTTCCCAATCACCATAACAAAAGTGCTAAATTAGGCTAAACAACATTTAATAAACACAAGAAGTCATCTGAGAATACTCCACCTCGACATTGCAAAACCGACGGAGTTCAAACATATCTAGAAACTCATCTGTTAAAAACCCAGTCAGCTTCAGATTGGGAGTTACCTCTGCTCTGTCACCTCCCTTGTAATGACTCGAATGCATCTTTCCTCAGCAGAATATAGTCCGCCAATTGTGGCCATCGTCATCACATCCTCCTCCTACACACCACCATCATCACAACCATCATTCATCATCATCATGATCCCTTTCACTGTCCAGCCCACAAACTTCCAACATGTCCAAATCTGCCCCTTATGTAACCATGCAGATGATTTAGCAACCAGTGGCCGCCGCTTACATCAAAGCGTCGGTGCTGAATGGAGCTGATTCTTTTTCTTATTCCGTTTAATTAATGTAAAAAATCTAAACAAACGCCTGACTGCGTCTCATCCCTTCCTATGAGGTATCAGTCATTAGTAGGTGTATAGATCACATGTCAAATCTAAATTGGCCATGCATGCATCTTAAAATGTAACCTCTGAATTCATTTACCAACAGTGTTATCATTTCTGCGGGTGTGAAAAGATCCTAAAACCACCTGAAAACGGGACAGGGGTGAGTGCGAATGTCTCATTAGACGGAACTAATATATAAATTTGATACAAATAATCACGCACAACGCGCTTTTTTGGTCTAACGGTGTCCAAAGCGCACAAACAAAGCCGTTTCTTTATTTTCTTCCTACACCTCGACATTTCTTGCATTCAGCTCCTGACAGAGGGACAATGCGGCTCAAGCGGATGCTCATCGTTCAGAGTGGGCTCAGCCATTCTATAAGTGCATGTTCCCCGGCTCCCTCAGTGCACATACAGTTGAAATGCCCTGGATAAAGCAACAGAATGCCCTGTCAACTCTGCGCTAATTGCATTCGACGTGACTGCTGCTCAAATTGCCTACAAAACATGGAAGAGACACAGCGCGTAGACCGCAATTCACACTTCACTGTAGCACGTCCTACCACAGAGTAAAATCCACCCGGAGCGCAGAGGCAGGAACCGCAATAAACTCTCAGAGCAGTCCCCCAAAGCGTCTTTTCCTCCTCGGCTTCAGCGCAGAGAACTGGACACGGTGGACCTCCGGCGCTCAATGAGCGCAGCTCAGACGGCTGTCAGGTTGACGTTGGAAGGCAACCCACTACTTCCTGTTACATCACACTGTAGGCTACAGCTGAGGACCTGCGATCTGTGGCGAGCTCGGCACAGTGCAGGATGATGTGCCCCTTTCACTCCTACACGCTAATGCAGGCGTGTATCCACAGTTTGTGTTATCAAAGAGTGTTTTTGCTCACAGGCACTTCACCGGGGAAACTGTTTTGTGCATTTTGAGTGATCTTTTCGTTCCAAGCCTGCAGAAACAATGAAATGGATCATTTTAAACACGGGGACATTTAAAGCATACGTCTAAGCCTCCATTTTTGTTAATTTTCTTCCATTATGGCTGGGTTAAGACATCGGCTTATATTTTATTTTACTTCTACCCGTGATCTATAATTGTGCATCTAGCCTACCACGCATTCATACATTTCTTATAAATGGATTCTTCGTTATTTGGTGGATGGGTCATTACTGATCACACACAGGTAAAAGCACTTTTTGTAGCTTTTGAATCCCTTTTGCTTCTCTGACTTTCTCTGTTTCAAATCAGGTGCAGTTTCAAACCAAACTGCTGCTATGAAAGTACTGGAGATGCTTTCTAAAGCCATAAACATATATGCCCCGATAAAATGAGTCTACTGCCAGGGGAATGTGTTTTCTTGACAGGCCACATATATACATCGACACTTTCTAGTAAAGTAAGATACAGACAAACATTATTCCACTGTAGGATCTGACATATGATGAGGATTTATTGTATTATAAGCTAGAAATACAGGTAAAAACATAATCTCATTAGCATTTACTTATAGATGTGTTTCTGTAGGAGGCTGCATTTTCTGTAAACTATAAGGAATTGCTCTGTGAGATTACGATTTGAACACGGTGTCAAAGTGGATTTACACACTCAGAATTCAGTTGATATTGAGTGATTTCAGCCACAACGAGGGTTACCGCCAGCTGGTAAAGCACACAAACAGAGGCGTAACAGACTGAAGGAAATATCTGAACCCTTGATCCTGCACTGATGGGATGTTGTGTCTCTGTTATGCTGTTGGACTCACTTAGCTAGCATGATTTGGATCCACTTTTCATTTTAGAGGAAAAAGACTTACAAAGTTCTTGCACCACTCTTATATTTCTATTGTCGATGAGAGCGATATATTCCAGCAGCTTACCAGCTAACTATTAAACGATGATTGTGTATGGGTTCAAGAGTGTTTCTTCACTCAAAACAGGAGAAAGTTCCATCCTATAAAACTAGAACTATATCAGGTGATACGTCTCAGTGGGTAACCTAGAAGGATGCTTAAAAAAAATTCACCCCCACCCTGCACAACTGTTGTGCAGGGTGTAAAGTGTCAGCTTTATGTTGTTATAAAGCTGATAGTTCAGTTGACAATTCTTGCAACTCTAAACAATTTCTGTTGTCTTATTTAGAGTTCTGAAGGCCATTTTGCTATTCTTTGTTTTCCAGTGTAAAACTCTGGACTTGTCACTCAAACTAAAAGAGATGGAAAGAGAGTAAATAAACACGAAACACAATAGGATTGTTGAAATGTATTATATAAACTTTCAGTCCCATCCATTACAGCCATGTACAGTAAACAGCACTGTTCGTCTGCTGCTCACAAACGTCTTTCTTTACACAACACTGCCCCCTTCTGGCTTTTCTTACCAACAACATTCCAAAGCTTGAAAACATTGATTTAAAGTCATAAAAAAAATCAACAACAAACAACAATACAGTCATTATCCTGTTCACAATGATTTACAGCTGTGATGGTTTCTTGATTGTGGAGTTGCTTTAAAAAAATTCAATTCTGGACGAAGAATTGTGCACAACTTTAATGCTGCCGTTCACACTGAAGAGAAACTATGCCAATACCACAGTAGAATAGCATCAGCTGCTGTACATACACAGTAAATATGCATTAGATGTATTCCCATTAAGGCTATAGTGAGAAGTTTAAATCGAAACGATAATATCTGATCTTAAAAATAGAAAGACATAAAATATGTATACATATAATAACTGCAGTGCAAAGCATTAGTGCCCAGAGCATAAACATCAGCCAAACAAATGTTTTTTGTCAATAAGCCATAGAAACAATGTGAATAACAAGTTTAATTCATTAAAAATCAAATTTAGGTAATTAAAAAAAATAATTTTTACACAAGATCTGTTATCCCAAGCCAAGTGTGCTACAGAAGAATATGAGATGCTGCCTGACGTACAACGACACCAACAGATAGCACCGTCCTCAGCAGCCCGGTGTAGCAATTATTTCAAAGTCTGCTTGTAAGATGTTATATTTTTTTCCATAAATTCTGATGTAAATCGAAAACACGACTATCCTGCTGCGATATCAAAGCTCATCTGTCTCTGCATGTCACTCAGGCTGCTGCTAAGGTCATAAATTTTAATGTTTTGTAATGAAAGGCAGAAATATTATTCTTTGATACTATGCTTGCCCTTTTCTGAGCAAGTTATTATTGAAAAGACATAAAGACATGATCATCATGTATACGCTATAGCTGTTCAGTATATGTTTCATTCATGTATGGCAGCTCTTTATTAAAGGTCATGGCAGCAGCAGTCTGAGCGGCAAAGGGACGCACACAGACAAGCAAACAGGACAAGGCTCTTTATGATATGTCTCAGTGGCTAACTCTGTTTGTTTTTATGAAGCTTTTTTCTTTTCAAAAAATAAATCCTCTGAAATGTCTGCCCTCATTTGTTTCTTTTCAGGGTCCAATCATTATTCTTCACCTTCATCTAGGACGAAAGGACGTCATCCCTCTTTGGTGTCACTTTTAGCTTCATTTGTCACACTTTTTCCTTCAAAAAGTCACCCCCCCCCCCTTATTTCAAAATGTGTTTGATTTCAGTAAGAAAGAGCCGATCTGTGACATTCCTCTTGTTGATATCCTTGCTTCTCCATCTCCAGCTTCTCCTCTAGTTCCATTACAACATATTGTAATCTACTCCTGCTCCTCCCCATGTCCACCAGTGTGGGTTGTCCTTGAGCTTGATCCAAATTCTCTATCAGCGTCATCATCATCTGCTTATTCTCCTCTACCGCCACCAGTATCTAGACCACAGGGGGATCCTGCAGTCTTTTCTTCTAACGATCTCAGTTAATGAACATCATTTAGATGCAGATTCTAAACAATGACTCCAAACTGCACAGTGCAGCACAGCATTACTTTCATGTGTCTGACCAAAAATAAAATTAACAGAGTTTTTAAATGACATAAAGCTCAAATTATTCCTGAGATGAATAAACATGTTTCAACAAGTCAAGAAAATCATATTGCTATAAACACAGAGGCAGACCAATGATGTCAAGGGGTTGTGGCAGACTTGGCTGCAGAGCAGAACAAAAAACATGCATAAAGCTTAAAAAAAAAAAAAAAAAAAAGCCCAAACAAAACATATATTGGCATAAATACAGCTGACAGCAGAGTAGAATCTCACGCAGAGTCGAGTGTTCTTCTTGAGTAATTAAGAATGTTGTGTAAGTTTTTCCTCCTTACTCTGATCATCATCCTCTTCCCATGACCTGCAACATAAACCACAAAATGTCTTCATATTAGATTTTTAAAATGGAATAATTAAAGACAACAAATGAACGCCAAACTTTGGAACTGATCAGTTCCAGATTGTCCTGTCTTCCTTGGGTCATCCTGGGTCTTAACCTGGTTCTGCTTGAGGTTTCTTCCTGTTAAAGGGGAGGTTTTCCTTCCCACTGTCACCAAGTACTTGCTCATAGGAGGATGTTTGATTGTTGGGGGTTTTCTTTGTATTATTGTAGGTTTATTACCAACATAAGTGCCTTCAGGTGACTGCTGTTGTGATTTGGCAGTATATAAATCAACTAAACTGAACTGAATTGGATTAAAGTGAATCTCTTAAAATAATCCTACCCTTTCTGATGCATTTGTGGAAGCAGTGTCTCCGGGTTATGAAGTTGTTTTCATTCCCTCCACAGCCGCTGTAGGAAAATGACTGGCATCGCTTTTTTTCTGGAATGTATGCATATCTGCTCTCTGAACCACTACATGTCCCCTTGTCCACAGGTCTGAAGCACAGCTCTGAAAGAGTGAAGTCTGTTAATCACAAGAAACGGCAAACAGCCAACTTTATTTCATTTCATCCTTAAAATGTTACATAATTCTTTGATTAAATTAGATCTATGTTAGTTTTATTAGAGAGCTAAGACATAAGCTGAAGATACCACAAGCCTGAAGGTGAGGAAGATGAATGATTCCTGTTTGTGTACTGTTGCATTAGGCTTCATCCACCTGAAACTGATTTTGACCGGCATATTCAGGCTGAGTCTTGGAGTAACAGATTCTGAGAGTGGAAGTTGCTGTGTAAGCCATCCTCTTTGTTTTTTTCTGTAGTTTTCTGCTGGGTGAGAGTAGGGCCATATTCCATACTCTGACTGGAGACCAATGAGCAATGACTCTTTTTCACTACTGATGCACACTTATTTTCACTGACAAACAGTGACCTTAACAGTTCAGCATTTATCTCAGTATTTAGCTTGCTAGGCTCAGCTAAGAATCCAGGGTCAGGTAAGACAAAAATTTAAATGATCTCAGCGTACATTATTATTATTATTATTATTATTATTATTATTATTATTATTATTATTATTATTATTATTATTATTATTATTATTCTATACAATAAATAATAATAATCAGAGCTAATACTCAAAAATGACTCATTTGATAAAGAAATCAGCCTAACAATAAGAACTTCTGACACTGGGTCTGAAACCCAAACTCAGATATACTGGCTAGGAATTCAAACCCCTAAATCACCACAACGCCTCAGTCTTTTAGGCAAACAGTTAATATATAAGAATTATTCCACCACTGTGTTAAACTTCCAAACATAATATAGTATGACAAGTTCTCACACATAAATAGATCATGTTGGTAGAACCGGGTCAGGGCATTGTTCATATTGTCCTTTCTCACATGTAGGACACAAAAGATGCTCCTGGGAGTGTGCAAAACACAGCACAAATGACACCCACGCACTGCCTATGAATCAGTTATCTGCAACAATATGTCCAGATGGGCACAAACACACATCATGCAGACTTTGTATTCTGGAGCTGGCAGATTAAAGCTCATTTAAGCTCCCATCAAACTGACTTTTGAGTTCTCATACACAGCTGTGAGGTGCCCAAAGTGTTGTTTCATGCCAGTCATGCCACTGTTTGCATTGCAAATTCTCTTTGATAAAAATCATTAATTAGATAATTCAGTGAGTTCTACAGCTGCTTTTTATAAACATGCTTTGCTGGAAAAACTGTGTCTTCTGTTACTTGTCATGTCCCATGTTACAGTAACAGAGAAACTATAACTAGTCACGGCACATAACTGGGTGCAGGCAACCTGACAAATATATAAAGGGTTTTCATGATGCTATTGTGTTTTATTTTATTTAGCTAAATTTCAAGTTTATATTCCCTTTTTTATTATTGTTATTGATGAGATGATTTTAATGACTTTCTGGGCGGAGGAGCTGCCCAGAACTGTTTCATGCCTGAAAAAGTCTGAGATCCACAGAGCCAAAGTGTGTGCTTCACTGAGCAGCCACAAGATGTCAGTCTTTGATTTGATTTCTTTGATTTCAACATGGCAACATCTGCTTGGCAGACAGACGTCAGCATGCACACCACATTCTCTCATGCTCATTTCTGGCTTTTGTAACTTTGAGAGTCAAACTCGGTTCATCGTAGTAGTGAACTGTGACATCAAATATCACCAAAACCTACTTTCTAAATCTGTCTTTTAAAGACCTGATTAATGAATTGAAATCAACATTCATACCAACTTTACTTCTCAGAGACACTTTATTACATCAACGAGTTCTTCGGGTTTTTTGTTTTGTTTTTTTTTAATCAAAGAATTACCCTCAAAAAGAAAAAGATTGATTCCATGGTGGAACTACAGAGGCTAACTTATCCTGAATCTCTTCTACTCAATATTTTTGACAACAGTGAAATTGAATTCTTAGAATTATAACTCTTTGAATGAGTTGAGGGCGATGGGAGACGAGCCAGGGTCTCCCAGTTCTTTCCTGCAAGCTGTACAAAACAGCCTTGCAACAGGACAGCTGTGATTTATGCTCCCACACTGCGAATACACCGAAAATTAGTGAGTGGGAAAGTAACAAACGAGTTGTGGGAAGAGGACACTGATGCACTCCGTTTCTGCCCTTTGCTTTTCACAACAAAAGCAATTCTGCAAGCTGTCTACCATCTATGCATCACTGCACCTTGACAATTTCTTTTCTTCTTTTTATAACAAAAAAGTTTTTGGCAGCACAAACTGCTCTAGTTAATAAATGGCTTGGAATTGCTTACTTTCAGGTCTGAGCATATTTCAGAATTCAACAATGACTGAGGACAAGATGAGTGATTTAATCATGCCTTGTGACCATTAATCTATCCCACATGTCTAATACTCTGTGTAATAAATGAAAACTACGTGTACTGCTTCTAGCTTTGTGCTTCATTGTCTGACTGTATCTTAGTCGCAGAGCTTTTCACAGTTTTCTCACTGATCAAGTTTACTTCATCAATCAGCTACACAGCCGGCTGATTTTATTGATATCACATTCTTGACTTGTGTTACTTGGCTTTATGAGACTAACGTTGAGTGAAATCCTGGCTGTTCTCAGAAATGTAGCCTCTGTGTTTATGGAGTTATGAAGAATAGTAACCTAACAACCAATTTGCATGAATAAAATCAAATTAGCCTTAATTCTAAATGCTACATCCAAGATTTCTCATTGAGTTCTCCTTGAAAATGTGGAATTTTCTTACCGTTTGTCTCTGGATTTGTGTCATTCCCTTGCACCAAAGGTGCATTTGCAATTTGTTCCCCTGCAATTTGTTCTCCTGAAATACAACAATATGGGAAGCCATCAATCAGTCAGTGAATAAATTTGCTTCCTTTGCTAGACTCAGTTGTGATCATTAATGCAAATTTTGCACCTGTGCATAAAACAGAGAATTGCGACAGGAAAGTGATTACATAAAGACTGGAATTAGCTTACTTGCGTCTCTATAAAATTAAAAAATTGGTACTCTAAAGCTTTAATTAACTAATGACATGCATATGTAACTACTTATTACTAAATAGCAATTTGTCCATCTGTGCAGTATTTACTGATTTTTGGACATGCTTCCTTCTGCTTCCAGTCATGCCAACATAGGCTGAATGCCTCCATCAATCGCCCATCTTATTCTGGTTTTTACAGTTTTCTTTTTCTTTTTTTTTAAATCCCAGTTGCAAGGGGAATGATGCCATCAGTAATAATTATATTTATCAGTTACTTAAGACACAGAATATTACAGAGAAAGGCAATGTTGAGATGGTTTGAATTTATGCGCAGGTGGGAGATAGTGGATATACTGAAGTTGCCAGGCAGGAGGAGAAGAGGAAGACCACAAAGAGGATTCAAGGATGTGGTAAAGGAGGACATGGAGAAGGCTGGTGTGGCAGAAGAGGATGCTAGGGATAGGGTGAGATGGAGGAAGATGACCTGATGTGATGACACTAAAAGGGAACAGGTGAAAGAAGAAGAAGATAGGCTGAGTGCAGTGTACAGTCATCGTTACCAGTCTCGATGATTGGCTGAACATCGTCTTTTCTTGGAGAAGGAGATTCTGGTGCTGTGGTAGGGTTCACAATATTGACACGGACAAAAGAGAAAAGCAACATCTGAGAACATGTGTCTCGATTGCCATCCACAGAACATCAGTCCTGCTGTATTTATCTCAAAAAGTTGATTCTGTTCATCTGGACATGATGTTTCTCCTCCTGAAAACGCTACATCCAGATGAACAGAATCAACCTTTGGGGATTTTTTTACCTGGATGATTGAGCATCAAGACCTACTATAGTTGGAACAAATTTAATTATATCCCCCTGATCAATCATAATTAAAGCACGTTTAATTCCATCAGCATCAGCTGGGAAAAGGTGTTGTTTTGCAAACATTTTGTCTATAAATGAAACTAAACATTCGTCTGTGTGGAATTAAAATCGATTCTCTCTACAACGTGGTCTTTTGGCAGAACTGGTCACAGCCGAGCGACTTGCTCGTTATTTTCCTCAAAATTTCAATATTTAAACGACTTATGCCTAAAGTCTGGTATAATTGAGTATGCTTTGGTCACTTTAAAACCATTTAAATGCTAAATCAAGGTGGAATGTGATTTCACGGTCAGCTAAAAGTCATCACAAAGTTAATTTCCAGAGGTAGAATTATTTTGATTATGTCACCTCACTGAAATGGGTTTTCTGTTGATGCACAGCAACTGGCCATGTTTCCAATAAAAGAAAGCTATTGTGTGTAAAATATGCACATCATTTGGATTTTTTGTAAGTTATTCAAACCATGTGTTTAATCAAAATCGGTACAAAGACAACATATAACATGCTTAAAATAACGTGCTGATATACAATTTGATGCCAGCGGAACCTTTCAAAAGAAAATGATTGATAAAGTAAGCAAAGAAAATAAAGGATTCTCCACTCTGTGACGGAGAAAAAATAATGTTTCTTTACATGCAATTTTACAGATTCTAACATTATGAAAAGATTAGAGAACTCTCTGTATACAAAGGATAAAGACCATTAAGCTGTAATGAAAGGCTGTGATCTTTGGGTCCTCATGTAGGACTTCATCAAAAGCAGATATGACTATGGAAGAAATCAGAGAACGCTTCAAAACAACAGTCAGTGAACTGCATTAGTGAATGCAAGTGCATCCCTACCTGGATTTAGACACTTTGCCTGACACTCAGCCATGGTCCTGAAATTGTTGGCATTGCCAAAACATCCTCCATAATAGAACTGCTTGCACTCCTGACTCGAGCTGTCAAAGAAGAAGCGTGACACGAGCCCTCGACAGGGACCGGGAGCCTGGGGTAAATGACATGGGTTCTTCTTATCTAAGAAAGTAAAAGAGGGAAGAGTTACAATAAATTCTCTTGAAACGTGTAATTATTAATTTGCTGCTAAATAGTAATAATAATAGCATATGACTTTAATATGTCGTATGATAGGGTGAGGCAAGGTGTCACAGAGGTTTCACCCAAACCCTCTGATGTAACGACATACACCTTTTTTCACACCTTGGATCATGTGACAGCACACATGATTAATAGTAGGTCAGCAACCGCCTCTCGACGGACAAACCCCACTAGGGTTTAAATACGTGAGACACCTTTTTTTTCAAGCTCTTAAAAATGGTTTTGGACATTTCAGTTCATTTTCTAAGTCATGAAAGTCCATAGTTTTGTTCCATATTTGACTCCTATCTGAAATATAAAATGCATGACAATGAAACTTCATTCGTCCATTCTTCATTAAAGAAAGTCCCACAGAAGAGCCAAACTGTGTTCAGTATTCCACAACATATAGAGCCACCATCACTTTGTTTGGTAGGATCAATGGTACTTCAGTTTCTTTCATTTTTATTCAGAACATAAAGCTTCAATGACTCTGAAATTGATTTCCTTAAAAAAAAAAAAAAAGCCAACTGAAACTAAAAAGAAACACAATTAACTTTGCTGCTTCAGTTGGGTTTTCATTTGCTATGAATGTAGTTTAACTGAGTGGCAAATTATTTTCAAAAGTATGCAATACCATCCGATAAAGCCAGTGATGGCTTTTTCCTTATATGCGTACGAAGCAAGGCCTTGAGCAGAAAAGTTCAGTGCTATCCAATTAACCATGTCTTTATGAGAATTGCCAAACAGAAAAAAGGAGCAGGCACAACACCAAAGACACAGGGAGGGAAGATAAACCTATTCAAAACAGTACGTGGTACAAGGTGCAGTAAATTGACTGCATGCCATGAAGCACTTTGCAATCACCGGGCAGTCTGTCCCACTTTTTGCCTCCCCAGTGGTACAGTGACATTTCTTCTCCAGTCAAGTTTCAGATACAATCCAACAGAAGGCAAAGAGTCAACATTTTCAGCAAGAACTTCCTTATGTTCCCTTGTCCCTGGTGACCCACATTCCCTCCTCCTGCCAAGGCTCTGCTTTCTTTTCTATCATATCTTTTCTACTTCTTACTTCAGCTCTACCCTTCTCCACTTTTTGTTGCGTATAATATCACCCTCGAGTGTCGGAGTACTGAGCCCAGGGTCTTACACCTCTGAGCTAGTGTTAGATGCTCATCTAAATTCTGAATCTGCTCTGGTGTGTCTTTTTTACTCACAGTATCTCAGATTTGTTTTATGCTTTATGCCTTTAACTGAAAGCTTATTACTCGGTAATCCAACTAAGGATGCTTATGCATGCACTCAGCAGTCACCATGTCTTTAATCTGAAATTCCCAACATCTGCAGTATGGACCACTGCAGAGATGGGAGGATGTGGGAACCCTGCTGATTAACTGAATGAGCCGTCACAAAACTTCAAACCATTACAAGCAACAGACTAAAGCTTGATTTCAGTCTGAAATCCAATCATGGCTATACTATGAAATGCACTGCTTGCATTAGACAGGCATTGTCAACTAATACAGGTGCAACTCGACAAGCTGTCAATATACTGATCAGCGTGGCTCTTTACAGAGTAGAACATGTGCCTCTAAGCCCCCTCAGTCATTCAGTCCATGACACACAGTGTGTGTGTGTGATTCACTTATTAAAATACTTCTGCAATTACATCAAATTGTAATGGGATCCTCTAAATGCCTGTTGTGGTGCAAAAGCATAATCATCAAAGTGTAATCATTATCTTTATCCTCACATCTAAAATGACACTTGTGGTGCATTTTATTCAATGAATATTTATTCCAAAGATTGTTAAGGCAGTGAAAGAAATTAAGTAAACATCTTAAGCCTCACATCAGTGGATTGATAAGTGCAAACATCTGCTGTCATCAAACCCACAAATTATTGTTTTACATTCTAGTGGAGATCTCACAGTCTCCAAAAACATACTTAATATGCCAGACTAATTTTCTGAGTAAATTATGCACAAAACAGTCAAATGTGTTCATTACATGGACCGGTGAAGACACTGTTTGAATGGTACTTTAGTCACACACTAGGATGTTCAGATCAGATTTTGTGTTCGTGTTACTTGAATAACAACACGACAACCTGGAGAAGGATTTTAATAGGTTAGAATATGTGAAAAGCAAACTATATTATATTGTTAGTAACTTAAAAAAAAAAACCCTGTGCAAAGCTTATCCAAAAGCAGAAATGTAACTGCATTGTCTAAAGAATGGACAAAAAAAAATGACATGTTTCAGCAAAAGATTGTAAACAAATTTGATCGTGGCACTTTCATTTCAGTTAGTAAACCTCAATTATGAAAACAAGTCGATCCAATCTCGAAGAATTTACATCAAACTGTTTTTCCAGTACGTTTGGTGCAATCTGGGAACCATCAGCCTGCCTGCTTCCTGTGAGTCTAGTAGATAACCAGGCAAGATTTTATCCATGTATGCAGAGACATGTTTGTTTGTTTTAATAATGAAGTTGCAATGATGAACTGCATCAAGGTGGTCTGAGTGGATGGTGGTCACTCAGCTCACAATACCAATCTATGGTTCAGGTTAGGCAACGAAAACACTTTGGAGACTGAAGAAGTCTCTTAGACGAGAAACGTTTTTCCCACGCTACGTCCAGATGAACAGAATCAACTTTGGCTAAGGTTACGAACGGACTGTGGTTTTAAACAAAAGTAAATAACACTTTGTTTCTCAAGTAACGTGAGCATTGTTTGTTTCTCCTCTGGTCTTTCCCTGACCTTAACCAAGCACCCTGATGACCAATCCATAAAGTTATCAGCAGTTCTACCGGTGGAAGCACGCCATGTCATCAGCACACTACTGATCCATTAGTATTCAGCTGTATGCTTATAAATGTTTACTTCAAGTGATATTTTAGCTGTGTGGAAACATAATTGCACAGATAAAGTAAAACACACAGTCTGAGCTTAAAAACTTCAGCACTCTTTGAAATAGCTCATCAACAGTTAAATGGACAGAATGAACCATCACTGGTTTCCATCAAGACTGCGACAATTAGCCGCCCAGAGAGTGTGATTTACTGGCTAACAAGCCAAGAAAACACAAAATCAATCACTCTTGTTCGAAGCCAAATGAGAATTCTGCTGGGACTTCTGACCTGTGCGTAAATAAATGCTGCTACCTGTCTAAAGTCACTGTGGTCAAGCATCTGAGGACTAATATGGTTGCCAAGTGATATCTTAAAGCCGCACACTGTCTGTTCGGTTTATCTGTTAAGTCTTTGAATAATCACTCTCCACTGAAGGCTGACTGTGATTAAAAAGCTATCATTGTAACATCTAAATACATTTCATGAGGTGACTTTGACTTAAAAGCTTGGGCAAAGAGTTGTGCCAAAGGGCCAGGCTTGCGTACTCACCAGAGCAAAGCGGCGATGAATAATTCAAATGCACAATTCTCTATTAAAGCCGTGAAGGTGGCAGAGATGATTTGTGTTTTGAGAATTATCGGTCAGCTTTTTATTTTTATTTTTTTTCTCAAATACTGGGTATGAATCATACAGAGCATCCCATCATTCAGCAAAGCACACTTTAATATTTAAGATAGCCGTGAAAGATTCTGAGGGCTGAGCTGGATTACGTGTGGAGAAAAAAAGAAAAACATGTATGTTTTCATATTTTGCCTAAATGTTATCTGCAGAACGAGGAGACAGATGAGATTTTGGAACAATGTACAATGACTCTTTTGATGGAATGAGCTGAATATTTAGACTACATTTCAGATCAGCCCATCGCTTCTTTATCTCTTCGCTTGCTCATTTACTTTCTTTCTGCTTCTTCCTTCATATTTCTTTTTGTCAGTACACGTCACCGTATTTTGAAAGGTCTTTATTGCGCTTACACATTCTCAGTGAAGCCTCATGTGGAAAGAAAAGACAGCTGATCTGTAATGGAAGAGTAAATAAAGAAAAATAAACAAACTCAGGGTGGAAAAATAATTGAAGCCTGTGAATTCCAGTTGATAATGACAGACACAGATCTCAACAGCAACTTTTTCATTCAAAATATATTGCGATATGCTTCTGATTAAATTGTCATTATGCTATTTTTGTGATTGAAAAGTAATAAATAAATGCAGCTTCCAGCCTATAAGCACTGATAAAGGTCAGCGCTTGCAGGCTGAGCTGCGAGGAGAAGAAATATTATATGAGTGTCTGTCTTATCTCAGCAGAAAAAAAGAATGTCAAAAAACTCAATAATTGGAAGGCCTGAATTACTTTCTAAAATTGCACATGCCTGTTAGTTAAGCACGAATGCAACTAATTATTATTGAAAACATTTTCTTTTCATTAGCTATTCATCTGCCAGTGACTCAGGCCGACCGACTCAGTGAACAGTGGAAAGGCTCATAACAGTTTCCCATAAGACTAAATGGATGGATTTCAGTGGGGAATTTCCCTCACCAACTGTAGGGCTGCTTCTATATATTAATTCACTGGTATAAAGAAATTAAATAAGAAGCTCTAACTAGAAATTGTTTGGCATTTTTGCTTACTGCATATGTTTTATTTCCCTTAACTCCACATTGAAGCTTCTAATTGAAACATACGAAACCCAAATTAGATGGGAACTATAATCACAGTCATGCTCATCGTTGTGGTTACTGGTTCATTGGAAACCCTTCAGATTAGGGAAAACAAAAGACTACTTGTAAAGGTACAGAATCAGGGCAGCTGATGTAACTCTAGTACATGAAACTGATATTACATACATCTATTGGGCCACCTAATTGGATGTGCTTTTACATTTATGCTCTTTAAAAAGTATTGCAAATATTGCCTAATATGTGCTCTAAATGGCTTTCTGCTGCTCTTAAATGTAACATCTGACACAAAATTACATAAACTATAACTGAATTCCAAATTATCCACAGCCTCATGTACAGTACAGATGAGGTGGTATAAAAATCCTTTAAGAAAATGCTGTTACTAAACGAACTAAACCTTTAACCTGTCAAACATCATTATGTCACAGCCCAAATAACACACCTCTGTGTCCAGCAGCAGTGAGATGGCAAATCTGGAAATTACAACATTGCCTTTGCTAATTTACCATCTAGCATAATAATGTCACAACATATTTGTAAAACCTTAATAAAAACAATACATTTCTATGATTTTGAGATTTCATACATAAACACAGCTGGAGTATGAGGAATAAACAAATCAACAAAAATGATGGATTTTGGGGGTAAGATTTATTTACTGGTTTACTTAACCACCTCCAAAACATAATTCAGTCCCCAAATAGTCACTGCAAAACAATGTAAAAACAGCTTACCCTTGTATAATGATGTTGTTTAGTACACAGGCCTTTTCCACACCCTTAACAAATTTGACATTTCAAAGACCTCCAGCAATATAATACCGTTTGTGTAGTTACAGGTTTGCTGCTATCTCTTTTTTCACTTTGGTGTATAAAAAGCTGTGCTCACACGCTGAATGTAAGGGGTAAGTACAAATAAGCACATCAGTGACAGAGAAACCCTTGTTTGTCTCCCTGACCTCTGCGGGCTTAGCTATAAAAGGCAAAGCAAACTAAAAGAAGAGTTTTGGACCTGGTGATTTCTTGGGGTAAGCCACAATGTTCCTCACATCAGTTTCTGACCTTTACAAGAAGATTCTCAACAAGCTGTCTATGTCTTTGTCATCTGGTGTAACGTAAGTTTAGAAGGGACAGGTGGCATAAATCAAATCAGAGTGTGCAGACTTTTTGCCGTGTGCAGTGTTTGTGAGAAATAAAGGGTTGCTGATTTGACAGGCCTGCTGCACAGAATGAGTCAAAACACAGAGGAAGACATTGGATCTTAAAGATCTGATTCCTGAGAATTAGTGATGACATTTTCAAGGTTTCATTGTGAAAAAGTCTAGCTTTCTATTCCTGTTGGCAAAACCATACAGAGTCACTGAGTGAAGGATTTAATGTGTTCCATCATACAAACAAACATATCCTGTAAAAGGCCAATTGGATAGTGGAGAGCACACTAACAGGTAGTGCTAATGAAATTTTGATGCTAATTTAGGTTAATTTCAAATTAATTTACAAACCCATTAGACTGAATAACACAAATGTGATATTCGTTTTACTAATGTGTACCTGAAAGCAACTTAATTATGTTATGAATGGCTTGAGTTGTTTAAAGCAATCTTACCTATACAGTATGTGAAAGAAATACGTAAGTGAAAAGTATTGAGTTAACATAGTTACCAAGTTAAAGCTCTTGAATGATACACGCACCAGATTCCTTTATATTTGTGTGTGTAAGCATTTAAAGCCTGCTGTGAATCAGCACGAATGAAACAGGAACTTGTTGGCTTATTTCCTTTCATTGTAGTTTCGACTTTGAGTTTAAACCAAAGTCATCACCCAGCGCTGGAAAAAAAGGATACACTCCTGAAAGTGCGATTCAATTTAGATAAAAGCCACCACTACACGCTGTCCCTTGCTTGTAGTGCGCTCTAACATGTTTTTATTTGTTCAACCAAAAACCAATAAAGGCCGTCCTGGAAGTGCCCTTTAAATGCCATCATACAGATAAGTTACATTTATAGCTGCATTTAATGCAGTGATATTTTCTTTATAACCAAAAGGCTGCAAGTTTCAAACTTGTGTGAGACTTTAGACACAGACCAGTTATCCTGCGGCCTCACGCAATAGTGTGGATCAAATGGAGGCATTTCCTGTATGTAACAATGGTTGGAGGATGCAAATCCATTCATGATCCTCTTGTTTGACTACATTAAGCATCCCATAACATGCTAAAAGTAAAGTTTTCTTGCTGTGAGAGAAACATATTCCACGTTGATCAGACATGCTTCAGTATTAAAAGTGTATTATTTATATGCTATACATTCTGCACGCAGCTCCAGAACCAAGACAAAACTGCTCCTCACCCATTCCCAAATTTGCTTTTGTCGACTTCAAGTGTTTTTCACAACACATACTTCAGAATTCACCTGAAGTGCTTCTGGAGTGAGGCGCTGCAGCACAACCTGACTGTGGATAGATTGAACTTCCAATTGTGAACGGGTCTAATTATCGCGGCTTTGATTGCTTTTCAAGTGCGACAGTTTTATGATATATTACCCTCGTCCCACTTAACAAAAGCTAAGTGCAGTGCAATGAGTGACAGGATGTATTGCTGTGCTGTCAAGGCTGCACTTAGCAGGTGTCACGGTGCTTTCACCGTCACCAATTGATTTGGGAGGATACAGCAGGGATCAATGAAGGGGTCCTGTCACTCCTTTTATTTAGTCCATCTTTTACTCATAGTTTCACTCACACACACACACACACACACACCACATCACACACACACACTAGACACACTCACACACACACACACACACACACAGAGTGGCCTTTCTACCTTTACTTTTAGTACACTCAGGATTTAGTTCTGAGCTTTTTATGCATGTGCGTGTGTGTATATCCGTTAAGCCCAGTCACGCCACACTACAGAAAAACAGCTACCGCATAACGTGTTTGAACTTGCGTCTTGCAGCGTGGAGGTTAAGCGAAGTTTAGCAATAATGAAGATTATAAAATTTTCCATCTCATCAAGAAAAAGGGGAATTGAAAAAAAGCAACTCATCTCGACTTGTCTGTTTTGCAATCTGACAGTTGGCGCACAATAGCAGGTGTGCTTTATGGCAACACTGATTGCATGCTATCAACAGCCTAATGGGAATTTATAGAAGTATCTGCAATCTTCTCTATATGCAGCAGGCATCTCACACAATGTTTCAGGGAGGAGTGAGAGAGAAATAGCCGCAGCAGTGTTATAAATATCCACAATTTTACATCTGCATTTTGATTTTACCTGGGAACGCTACCATAGAGAAAATCTTCCCTCCTAGTCAGAACCCAGTGGGACAAAAAGTATTTTTAGCTAGATTGTTGATTTCACTCTAATTGAACCAGAAAAAGTCATCCCAAATCTTTTACGGCAAGACAGAGGTGAATCTGCACCCATCTTAAAATTATTCGAGCAACTCAGACAGATAAACAAGCACTGCCTATGTGCACACTGCTTATAAAAGCCATTCTTTCTTGCCCTCTTCCTTCTGTACAATCTTGATTGCTGTATATATGGTTGATGCATGCGTTTCCCAGTAATAGTTTTTATCTAATCTAAATGCAATTTAAAATGGCTATATTGCCTCTGACGAACCTATTACCGGCAGTTTGTGGTGCGTGACTGCATGATGTAAGCAGATTCCTGTTTTGCTTTCACTTTTAGATGTTGAACACAGCTTTGGCAGTTTGGGGAATTAAACTGTATTTTTGGGCTTAGAAACCTTAACTATGTACACGAGGCCTGTAAGGCTTTAAAGTGCTCCAGAGATTTCATAGGTGTGGCTCTGGAATATTATTTCCAGACAGCAGGGATATAAAGAGGATAAAAAAAATGGGTGTTTGTCTGTTGAAATGCAAACTTGTGACACCAGCATAGGGGACTAACTAGCTTTGTGTCTACAGGTAACTGGTAATCCCGAGCTCCAGCATAAGACAAACAGCTATCCTGCAGGCTCACAGGCCATTCAAGACTAAAACAACTAAGAGTGGCTTCTTGCAAGAGCAGGAAGCCACTATTTTATTCCACAAGATCCTTTTGTGGTCTCATAAGGAAATGTCAGTAAACACTTTTACTTACTATTCAGGAGCACAGTTTAAAGGTACTTTACTTGAGTGTTCCCATGTTGCTTTCTAGCTTAAGGTTAAATTATACACTGCATTTATTTTTATAGAAATAACTGTTTAGTGTGACAGAGAGTTGTTTTTGAACACTAATATTTTGCACTGAAAGAATCAATATGCAACAACATCAGGAAGAAGGAACACAAGAAGCTGGAGAAATACCAAGGGCTCAGCGAAGAGCTTTAGAAGATGTGGAGGGTGAAGGTAACAGTGGTCCCAGTGGTAATCGGAGCACTGGGTGCAGTGACTCCAGTGACTCCCAATCTAGGCGAGTGGCTCCAGCAGATCCCAGATGAACAATATCTGAGATCTCTGTCCAGAAGAGCGCAGTCCTAGGAACAGCTAAGATATTGCGCAGGACCCTTAAGATCCCAGGCCTCGGGTAGAGGACCCGAGCTTGAAGGATAGACAGATTCTTATATATTCTGTTAGCTTTCCCTCGATACATTTTTTGCATCACATCCTGAATGCAAAAGTGAAATATGGCACATATATTTCAGCATTAATAATAATGAATACTTTAGAAATTTCTGTGGCTGGCACAAGTACCGATACCTTAGCACCCATGGAGCTAAATACCTTGCTAATTCTAGTCATGTTTCTTGCTATAATCCTTGGAAAAACAAGCACAGTTTTTAAGTTTCTAAAGCCAAGAACAATGCTGCTCCTTCATTTTCATGTCCTTTACACACAATAGACAGGCTAATGATGCAAATTCATGCTTCAGCATGTGAATAATAGCACATTTGGAGTTATTAAATGCATACTGACTAATATTTTGCAGCCCTCTCAATTTGAAAAAAAAAAAAAAATCCTGATTTTCTGTTATTAATGTAATTACCATTTAGTGATAAAAGCTACTTGCAAAGTAGCTTTGTCTCCTGCCTAAAAATTACAACCAATTTCAAATGTCACATCTGACGAGGATATCAGTGTACCATGCTAAAATTTTCTAATGAGCCGTTTCCTGGTTTGGCTTCAGTCTCTCGCCTGTTTTTAAGATTAGGTTTAAAACCCAACCAGTCGCAGCAGATGGCCGCCCCTCCCTGAGCCTGGTTCTGCCAGAGGTTTCTTCCTGTTAAAAGGGAGTTTTTCCTTCCCACTGTCACCAAAGTGCTTGCTCATAGGGGGTCATATGATTGTTGGGTTTTTCTCTGTATCTATGAAGCGCCTTGAGGCGACTTTTGTTGTGATTTGGCGCTATATAAATAAAATTGAATTGAATTGAATTGAAAACTGTCCTTTTTGATAAAGCTTATAGTTCGGGCTGGGCCAGGTGACCTTGAGCCCTCCTTGATTATGCTACTACAGACTTTGCTTTGCTGGACTTCCCATGACCCACTAAAATCACATCTTTCCACTACCTCTGTGTGTCACAGTGTTTTTATCAATAATGGTTGTCGGTGATTTTCTGATTTATTCGGATAACTAGTTCCTGGATCATGATTACGCTTAGTTATGCCTCATTCCCCACCTGTCTCCACCTTCCTTATCAACCCCAGTGTGTATAAACAGCCATGTCTACGGGTCTTCTTTTACTCCTCCTAAATGTTTTTTTGTTTGTTTTTTGGACTGAGCCATACTTTGTTTATGCTGGGTATTGTTTGTTATTAAAATTCACCCAAATAGTCTTGTTTTGTTGTGTTTTATTTTGTCTAGTTTGTATGCAGGCGTGTGCAGCATTTGGGTCATCCTCTATACACTTCAGCATTAACAGTATCTTCATATAGTAATTCTGAATGTCATTACATTTTGTGTTTTCCCAAGACCTCCCAGCTGGCTTCAGGCCCTTCCTGAGTCTGGCTCTGCTGGAGGTCTCTTCTTGTTAAAAGGAAGTTCTTCCTTCCCACCATCCCTGAGCAGTCACCCATAGTAATTTGACTGTTGGGGATTTCTCTCAAATATCTGTAAGATCTTTACCCTCTAGTAAAAAAGGTGACAGTTGTGAATTTTTTAAGTGACCTTTTCAGGGTCAAGCTGGGTAGTTTTCATTAAAAAAGGTCAAATTATACATAATTATGACCCAGAAACTTAAATCAATCTTCTAAGTTTCCTTTTATACATTAAGCAGATGGCTTTTGCAAAACTGTTCAGAATTAATGTGCTGGCAATGTTCCGTGTTAGCAACATACCAACAGAATGACTTTATAATAGGATTTTATGCCCAAGGAGGTAATAAAGCCTAATGAGGAACAGCAGTCCTTGAAAACAAAAATGATCCTTTGCTAACAACAACAGTGCCACGATCCTCGGTCTGAGCGTGCTCACTATGAAAAATTATCTGTGTGTCATAGGTGTCCTTTTTTTCTGCTCTTGCTCTTGACGAAGGCGGTCGCACTTTTCTCCTCCTCCTCCTCTCCCTTAGCTTCCCTCCTTAGACTCTTGTGTCCTTGTCTAGTCTCGTGTTTTTTGTATTACTTTTCCCTGGAACACTCTCTCACAGTCTGTTCTCTAAAACCTAAAAGAGGAATTATGGATTTGATCAACTGGTCCCTAAATGCAACTGACACCCTTTTCTCAATGAGAAGTTTGGGCTCGGGTGAGCCTGAGTGCTGAAGATATCTACCGATTCGGAACCATGGTAACAGGGTTCTCAGGAATTCGCATGATAAGGTGGGGCAAGGTTTCACAATGAACACACCCGAAACTTTGGCTGATTGGGACCCACACCCAGTTTCACACCTTGGCTCAGGCGATTAGAGGATCATCAGGGGGTCCTTTTGTCCCTCTGTGGGGGGTTACTCCCACTAGGTTTATATCTGGGACTCTCCACCATTTGACCTTAGAACTGAAGAAGCTTCTCGGATGAGAGGTGAAACGTCTTCAAGTAACTTAAAGAAGTCCAGACGCTTTTCTTTGCAAGCTCCTTTGACTACGATGACCTGGATGACTGAGAACCTTCACAGACATAACAGGGTTCTTGCTGATCGGAGCTGGCTTGGCCCTGACTTATCGAAGAATTAAGGAAGCGGAACCGGCTGTTCAAACCCCCACAAGGCTGCCCGCTGGGATTGAAACGATGGGACGAGGTATGAGTTTCTCAAAATGGGCTCATTGAGCGCAGCACAGAGAAGATCTTGGAGAACGCACGGCTGCCATGAATACTCAGAATAAGACCTCTGAGTGCAAACTGTATCACATCTTGGAGCAGCTCACTGTGGTCGTGAGTTCTCAGAATCGGCTCTTTGAGCACAAGAATGACAACATCACGGAGCGCAAGTTTGATAACATCATGGAGAAGCTCACGGCTCTCCAACGGGAGATTGAGAGACCAGTGTTGGACTGTTAGAACAGCTTTGAAATTTATATGAGCTGTTCGCACTAAAGTAAAAAGCACCATCACTTCATGCGGATACCCTTTCGGTGCCAGCTGCGGTCGCAAGGCTGGAGCCGAACAAAAACTCCCTGATAACGATGGGTTAGTCTGTTCCTTCCAATTCCATGCAAGACCACCTAGGTTGGCTGGAAGACTGTTTACTTAGCCTAGCAGGGCGAAGGACATTGTCTCAGCTGAACTCTGGACACGCACACACATACAGTACATATACACTCATATGCACACAGGCATCACCCCTCCCTTTCCGAACGCCTTCAGTGCTTGTTCCCTCCTGGGAACACGGCGGGTCTGAGCCCGTGCTGGAATGGTAGCGCTGGGCAGGATGGCTGCTGTGTTTGCTTTGGATTACTCCTCACCCCCCACCCAACCCTGTGGCTTGTCACATGTTCCATAATGTTGTGCTTTGGACATTTATGTGCTTTTTTGTGCAGAGGAGTTTTTTTGTTTCCTGTTCTCATGCTGTCCTCCCAGGAGCCCAGCATGAGTAGAAGTCTCCTTTTTTCCTCTTGTACTTTCCCATTGTAGCGTATATTTCAGTGTTTTTCTGTAACGCTACCGATCTCCGACCTGTATCCCCATGTGATGTCTGTGTTGTGTGTGTAAGGTCGGGGGAGGGGTGGGGGTCCCATTTCACTGCAGGGCAACCTGCACGTGGTGAATAAAGCCTTGATTGATTGATTGATTGATTGATTGATGTGTTCACTGCTCAAGTGAGTTTTCAAAAAAAATGTCAAAAAAAAATCATTTAGTCAGCCAAAAAAGTTAGACTCACCCGAGACGAGGCATGTTTCCTCGCATTCTTCCAAAGTCTCAAAATTGTTCTGGTTTCCCCCACAGCCTCCATATTCGAAGAGTTCACAGCGTCCGGAGTCGACATTGAAGAAGTATCTGTCCTTTATGGCCCTGCACGGCCCCGGCTCGTCCTTCAGGGCACATAACTCACTGAAGATGACGGGTTCAGCTGGCACTCCATGTGCTGTGGTGGGACAAGAACACAACTTTTAGTGCTCAGCTTCTTTTGGCATCCAGTAAAATGGATTTTTTTTTTGTGAGGAAAGAAATTAGGTCACAGCATCAAACTCTAACCTCAGGCTTTGAGATAAGGTAAAGTTGCATGGCAGTATAATTTTTAAAAGACTTTCGTGTAAACGGCTGACAGTCAGCTTTCAGCCGTTTACACTTTAGACACAAGAACAGCACGCCGTGTGACCTGACAAAATAATTAGAAATATGCAAATATTTAGTCAGAAAAGCTACTCACATATTTTATTTTTATGCAATAACTTAAAAGAAAACTTCTACTTTTGGCATACTTTTTTTTTGGACTTGCACTGAAAATAAGGAAGCACCAGCAACCAGCAAAACTCCCCTGCGACATAAAAGCAGATCAGATCCAGGTAGGTGGCAGCTGGAAGGAAAAGACTGAGTGAAGGCAGCACAAATTTCCCAGCATGCTGCACACAGCGATGGCTTGGACTGCAGCACATCAAATTATTTATTGCACAAACTGCGAGACCGGATCATTAGAGTGTTAAATAACCGGGCCTGTTGAGGTGAACTTTCTTGATCACTAGGCGGTTGAGGTCACAACTTTTAAGATCAGTGGACAATGGAGCTTTGCACAGACAGCGTTCTCTAATGTCATTAATATTTATAAAAGCTGGCTTTGTCAGATCCATGAAAAAAAAAAAGGTGACACGAAACCCTCTGAGCTCTACTAACCACCGTTGCGAATGTTAAATCACTGTCTCTGTGTGCTGCTGGGAAATAGCTTTCTCTGTCCTCATCCCTGCTGTTTTTAGGTCAGGTCTCTGTTATGCTCGCCTGCAGCAGTGCAGTTACTTCAAAACCCACTGAGATCTCTTTGGTTTGTTGGATATCTGTCCAAAAGGGGTTTACAGAGCTTGAACCACAACATTTAAAAATGTCTTTATGGATTCTGCGCATGCTAATGTAATAAATAAATCGATGTGTTGCAATCTCTCACTCAGTGTTTCCTACCTTCCCTGCTTTTTTCACGTACGAGCACAGAGAGGAGTGACTTTTGAAACCTGGGAGTGTGAATCAATACTCGCGCAATCCTGCACAATGAAAAAAATATAATAACACAAATGCACATGGACACAAAAATTGATTGCTTTTGCTATGGATCCCCATTAAGTGGTGGTGCTCAACTGTCTTAAAGAATGCATGACAATTTCCACCTATGCTGCCTATTCTGCAGAGAAGGTCTGAGGTAAATATAGCCACGTTTGTCACTCATTGTTATTTTCACTGTCACTCTCAGGACTTGTCCTAGATCTGATTAGCAAGTCACATTGTGAGGCAAAAATTCCAAGAATACTGGTTAAGTTCGGAGCACTCTAGAGACATTTTCACACATGAAATGCAACCCAAAACTATTTCCTGCTGGAGCTGCATGTGAGCACTCAAAATTTCCAGTGCCTATGCCATTTTCACTTCTGCCTCTGCTTCTGGGGTAAAGTCCCAGTCTTCCTCCATTTACTCAGATGCTTAAGGCAACCACTGTATTAATGGCTTACTTAAAATAAGACAAAAGGAAATCCTAAGTAAAGTGAAGACAAGTGTTAAAACAACCAAAAATGCACAAGAAAGATCAATTTGTTTTACAGCTTATCAAACTGAGGGCCATCTCCTGCGGGCTGCAGGCAAAGAGGCATGGTAGAAGCAGGATAGATCACCGGTCCATCACAGGAAGAACACAGTCAGACAACTACAAATTCACCAGATAACTTAACAAGCAAATAGGGGGGGTGGAATCAGAGTGGAATTATAGAGAGGCCTCTCCTGGCTGGAGGGCTTAAACCAGGAACCTTCTTCCAGTAAAGTGACACTGTTAACTCCTGCATTACTGTACCAGCATACACAAGGAACACAACTGAATTAACAAGATTTCAAGGCTATATAAAGTATCTAGTAATATATATATTGATGTTTTAAAAATCACCCACTTTAGATTTTTGCAGCTGGGATGAAAAAACAAGGTTTGTTTTCTGAAAGCTACAGAGTTTCATCAAAACAGGTCCTCTAATGGGACCTACCCTAACCCCTCTCCTATCAGCACAGCAGTCAACAAACAGTCACTCTGCCAGGAAAGGTAATGAGGGCAGCAGCTCATCCTTTCAGCCTGTCCTCCTCCTTTACCTGTCCAATTCTAGCTTGCAACCAGCCATTGGGGATACCAATCAGATATTCCCAATCTCCTTCTTTCCAGCCGACCTGTGTTACTACTAATGCATGTGGTGAGGCCAGCAGAGTTTCCCTGAAGAGTCTTGTGGTATTTTTGTTCATGCTCCTCTTGCCGAGGCTGATAAGCAGTAGCAGACAGGGAGGAATTTCACATTGACATAGGTGAAGTGAGTCTGTCTGGTACCCCACACAGCCTATGTGGACGCACCTTAGTGCTGAAACACACTGAACAAACTTTAAAGAGAAAGATGGCAAGTCACAATTGTTTGCTCTCTTCTTTGAGATCGAATGCCTCGGGCTACCATGGTTACAGCACGAAAAATTCTTTAAAAATAAAAGTGCAGACATGGTGCAGACTGGGCTTTGTGTTACACAGTGTCTTGCAAATAGGAATGGTCAATAAGCCAGAATTTGACTTTCCAAGGAGACGGAAAGGAAACAGGTTCCTCCTATTGATTTCTGCTCCTCCTGTCTAAGCCAGACCAAAGCAATAAGGACTCTTTTCTTCCATCACTCATGTTCATTATTCAGACAGAAGCATTGGGAGGCAGTGTAAAAGAAACACAACTGAAGACATTTTCTCTGCAGGGAAACCAAAAAATTCCAGCCACTTCCATGTGGTGACTCAAAACTTCCTTTAAAGAATTTGTTTGGATTCAGGAGACAGACACCTTCTGTTTTTAATTTCAGGCTTAAAGCTTTCCTTTTTGATAAAGCAAATAGTTACGGCTTCAGGTGACCCTGAACCTTCAAGTAATTACACTGTCCTAGGCTGCTGGGGACTTCCCATGATGAGTGTTTCTTCCTCACGTGCCTCATTTCCCTTTCTATGTGTTCATAACCCATTTTCTATTTATTCATCAGTAATTATTTATCTCTGGCTCTCTTCCACAGCGTGTCTTTTTTCTATCTCCCTCCCCTCACCCTAAACTGATCGCAGCAGATGGCCACCCCTCCCTGAGCCTTCCTTCCCATTGTTGACAAGTGCTTGCTCAGAGTGGGTCATCTGATTGTTGGGGTTTTCTCTCTATTATTGCAGCATCTTTACCTTATAGCTTGAGGTGACTGTTATAAATAAATCTAATAATTAAACCTTACATGAGATGCCAGCCAATAGGGGTTCCTTTGATTTGAAGCCTGACCCCTGCCCAATCCTGCATTTTCATTTAATGTTTTGGTTTTGTTTTTTTTAAATTGGAAAAAATGACCAGACCTGCAACGATCAGATTTTTTTCTTGATAGGTTCAGAATAAAGTTAGAATAAAGATCATTTCCAAAGCATTCCTTTTATGGATGCAGATAATGAGTCATGTCAGGTATTCCCAGTAGCTTTTCCTCTGAACAATGGTAGGCTAGCATAAATGAAATTTGCCACTGCCTCCAGTATTTTACAATTAAGAAGTCCTCCTTTATTTTTTTATGCACCCTTTTAATGGAAAACCCATCAGTGCAATCAAGTACAATCAGGAGCGCCGCAAAGAAGAAAAGGCTGAAATTAATTACATAGATGGCATTAAAGAAAGAAATGCTGAGAGTTTTTGAGTGGTTGGCGTGACATGAGCAATCTTCTAGTCACCCTCATTCCAGCTCAGGTTTTCTTGAGCAGCATCATAGAACTGCAGCTAAATGCCAAAGAGATTCAACATTAAATAATTCTGAATGAACAGCAATAATATTGTTTTTATTTTTGTCAATCCCAAGCTGTTTTTCTTGGTGGAAAATTATATATTATGATCAAAAAATTAATAATGTATGTAAAAAGCTATAAGCTGTATTTTACATGATGCAATTTGCAAACTAAAATTAAATCTTTAAAGTATGCCGGGGTAAAATTCAATAAAAAACACACACTTTCTCACACACACACACACACACACACACACACACACACACACACACACCCCTGAGCAATCTACAAATCCATCCAAAGCTCTGGAACTGTCATCAGGAATCCTCTACAGAGTTGAACAGAGGGTAAGTAAATATTGTTCACAAAAGGCATCAGAAAAATCCTTGGACCTATTAGCATGCTTCTTGAAATATGAAATATGGAGCGTAATGAATCAGGAAGCAGATTTCAGGCACGTCAGATTTCTATTGATGGCTACTCTTCTGAATACTGCTGACAAGTTCAGCTTGGCCAAGATTTGTACGTACACATATGGACGGATAAAGATCTGAGTTGCTCAACATGTGCGCTGTGCTGAGCACCTCTGTAATTCCCTGGGCAGGTTGAGTCTGATTGAAACCCAGTCCCAGCGTGTTCGGTGTAACAGAAGATTATCCCGCGTCTTCATTTCTAGGGCCCTTTGCAAAGAGGATTGAATTACCACAAAGCAGCAAACAAAAACAGGCAACCCATGAAAGAGTCGAAGAGAAAATACGAAAGAGCACGCACCATCATCAGGATGACAGTTAAACATGATGTGCTAAAAGACAAGCTTGGGAAAGTGAGACAAATAAAGATGGAAAACAAAGATAAAGAGCAGAGTAATGCCACAGTTTTGACAGCTCCCAGTGCATTTGTCATCTATAGCATCAACTGTATGAATGTTCGCTGCAGGAAGGGAAATAGTCTGGTTTTAACATTTCCCCATGCGTTGAGATTTGAAAAGAAACAGCAGAAAGAGAACATTTACTCACTAAGCTGAATAAATGACCACAGTATCAACACAATATGAAATGCCTCCAGTGCACTGAAAACAACACTTATCAGGCACATATACTAAACAACACAATGTCTGATTTTATTAGTGCCAAGCTAAGTAGCACTGACATCATGGCGCGTGCTGATAAAGAGTCCGCCTTCTACTGGCTGAAGAGGCTTTCATATTCCTATGTAGCCAACATCGTGCTCAGTATATACGTTTTAAGTTCTTTATCTTATTTCACGCACGAGTGCAAGACGTCTGCACTAATCCACGCTCAGCTATTTGACAACTGTGAGCACACAGTTCAGGTATTCATAGAGTACTCCATGTGTTTACTTACTTATACACTCAAAACAGTACGTCAAACTGTGGAAGTAATGATTTAGGAAACATCCCTGACAGTCTTCATAGAAAGCCTGACAAACTACAGATTCACTCATGTCTGAGTTCACTGCCCGAGGACCCAATCTGCAATCAGTGACATGATCCACGAGTTTAAAGGAGGTTTTTTTTATGTCCATTCCTTTAAGGCTTGATGAGATAAAATAATCATTACTTAGTTGGTGAGTTTATTTAAGACAGGAAAAAAAAATGGTGAACATTGCTTGAAAAAGCTGCTTATGGAAAATTCATTTCTTTACTAACTCGTCTGAGTAAATATTTAACAAGTGCAAATTCCAATAAATAAAACTGATATTGGATTGCAACACTTGGGTCAATATGCTTAAACATTTATGAAGAAATCAAAAGGATGCATCAGCGTGCCAGTGTAGATAGGCCCGAGACTTAAGAAATGCTGTGTGTTTATCAGAGCCCTGCCCTGAGGCCAGTGGACAAAGGGCTGAGGGCGAGTCAGTGAGTCACAGTGTGTCCCAAGATTTTACAGCTGACCTCAGAGCAAATAAGGCCACCCTCACTGCGTATGCGTTTCTGCCTCTGTGTGTGCGCACGTACATACACACTTCCAAACATGCATTTGTTTTGTAACTTGGTTTCAGGAGAGTTTCGTTCTCTTTTTAGAGCACAGAAGGATACATCTCTGCTCCCTGAATGCTTTGGCATTAACACACGAGGTCTTTAACAGTCTTTGTCAGCTCTGGCAAAAAGGGACAAATCAGGGAAGGACATCTAGTTGACACACACCCGCATTTGCTTCCTGATTGGATGTTATCTATGACAGTGTTATGCATCCAGATTAAAACCTGAAAAAACAGGCTTAGCAGTGTTTCCAGAAGCTGTAATTGACATCGTAGGTTTAAATGTTGGGTAAGTTAAGCCACTTAAAAGGAAAGAGTATCAGGGAAATGTCTACAACTGAACACTAGAAAAAAACTGGAAACGTAAAAAACTAAATTTATCACTTAAACTTGATTGTTTAACCTTGGAAGCATCAAGGACAAAAAGTGGCAATAAGTGCTGTAAAACACTGCTCTAATATTTGGGTGGGGTAGACTGTTGGAAAACTCAATTAGGTGAAAGAAATACATTTATTTGAAGTAATTATACTAAAAACTGTCTGTTTTTCCTCGTTGCAGGTGTGACTTCACAGTTTTTAACAAAAAAGCACAATAAATTATAAATTGATTTTTCTTTTGTTTGTTTTTTTGCAGACTCAAACTGGTGAATTTGGTGGTTCTGCAGATGATGTCATTTTGAATTACACTCTCACAAACAGGTTTGAACCATTGTTTTCAGTTAATCTATTAACAGAGCAGAGCTCACTTTAGCAAGTGTACACAATTAATGCTTAGTGTGGTTGAGGCTACAAACGGCAAGATACTGGGTGGGTCAGCAAAAAAAGAGGGTTGCACAGGAAAAATCATCCTGCACATCATTCCACATTCAGCTGATTAAAGCAACAGACCTGGGTCTTTGCCACAGAAAGATGACCTGATTCCTGCATCAATCGTGGAAGCAGGAGGAAGTTCCTCCAATGGCTCTTCATGCTGAGAGATCAAAGATGGCCTCAAGCACCTTTTAAAGTATTTTCGCCAGCAGATCAAAGGAATCCCCCTGAAACACTGACACGTTCATGCCTCCGGGGCAAATGTGTTGCCATTTCTACAAACAATAAAAGCTTTGAAAGTTCAGGTTGTGTGGTCGGGAAACAAACCGGGGGCTACCCTGAAGCCAGAGTGAGTAGTGAACCAGTTCATGTTTGGGCAGCCATGGGTTGGGTCCCTGTATCGCTCAGTTCACAGAGAATAGACAAAACCCTGCCACAACTGGTGGCTTGACTGCTGCTGGAGATACCAAAGTTAAAACTTACAAAACCGCCAAACTTACACCAAAGTTATCATGCAGAGCTCTGTTTATCTCGGTGTATAGTATGTTTTATCTGGTGTTGCTAAAAAAGATTGCAACAGAGCTTTGCTTTAGGCTGCAAGAAAACCTGCTTAATTATCCAAAAGGCTTGTGGGATCCATGCATTTTTAATCAGAACCTCTGTAATGGCGTGGCAGGTGGGGAGGGAGGAGAGATGCAATGAGCAAGATAATTGTTGCTCCACAACTCGATAGCTTTTGTGGACTCATTTGTCCATGCCAAGCCAGATTTAACACTTATCTCCACTTACCTTGTGTTTTTGTTGTTTTTTTTTTTAACCCAGGGCCACTTTTTCTTTGTTAGCTTGTACTTCTCTTTCTCTGAGAGCCTGGTGAGATAAACCCAAAAACTTTGTCTGCCTTTTCTTTATGATTTTAACTCTTTTTCATATATCTTGCAAACCTGAAGAGACTTTTTCTCCTATTTCAGTTCAGTGGTGGAAATCACTCCACGTTGCAAAGGCATTATCTATTCCTGGCAATATCTAAGTTGAGCCTCTACCTGTTTCCCACTTGGTCTTGATAATAAAACAATAGTGGGAACCACAAATCCCTCTCGCTTCAGTGATTCTTCCAATTCCGTGCTGTGACATTTGCAAAGCCAAAACACTGCCGACCCCAAAAAAATCCCACTCAGTGCCAATTAGAGTCTGGTTCAGCCGGTCCTCAGCCAATCAACCGGACAAACCAGGTTTCCTGGATGCCACTTTAATAGGATGTGTGTGATTAGCTGAACCGCAGGTTAGTGACAGTTATCTGCACACCTGTGTGTGCCACTGCAAGAAATTAAGTTTACATCGGTACGAGCAAAATTATAGTCTGGTCCCTTTAATTCGAGAGAAGACTGTGACTTCTCAGTCCAGAAGGAGCATATGGCAGACAATGATGCAGGCATAAGTTCGACATAAGTTGCAAAAGCCGCTGGGGGAGAAAATACAACAGCACCATCTGCCATAGTGAGGAAGTCCCAGCTACAAAAAGGCTCACAATTATTCATCACATCACTGGCAATGACAACCAAATCATTCTCAGAAATGGCAGTGTTGAGACCAGTAATGGAAAACTTTCATTACAAGGCACGCTGATATAACACATTTGGATTGGATTAAAACTTGTAACTGCTGTCTTTAACCAATTAGAACTATATATCTGAATAAATCAGTTCATTTATTTATTTCAGGGTAACACAAGAAACCCCCAAAAAAACCCCCAAACAAACACCTGATTATCTCAGAGTGCGTACAATGAAAGCCAGGCATATTTTACAGGGTAGTGTCAGTGCATCAAGAGCCCCCAAATGCAGATGTCTTTGCTAATATCAAACCTGAACCAGAGGCAACATCAGATGACTCTAACATAGGTTAAAGAGAAAAAGAGGTACAGAGGCTTCGCTACAGGATTTGTTGGTTCATAGCTATAAGCCCTGATCACGCTCACATCCATCATTCAAGAAGGTAAAATTTCATAAATGTCATATTTGGTACAAGTGAAATATTTACATTTTTTAATATGAGGATTTATTGTTCTAAAGAAAGATAAAAACAGCTCATAATTTAGACAGGACAACCCATAGCTGCTGAAGGTGTAAATGACTGAAGAAAAACAATGCTGGCCTGCACATCACAATCATGACGCAGGTTCACAGTTTGCTATACTGGCTGTTTTAAGTAACTTAGCTAAAAGTTTTTGTTTTGTTTTTTTCCAGATGCATCAATATTCCAGGTACAATGAAGCACTGAAAAGAACCTGAAGGATTCTAAGGACTACGGTCATTAATGTTTTTGGCTTTGATGTGGTTGTGATGGTGCAGCTGAATCAATGGGTCAGAGAGAAAGTGGCTCATTCCCCATCTGTGCAAATGCCATCCTCAACCGATTGTACAGTAGATACACTCATTAGATTAGGAGATCAATACAGCAGCCTTTTTCTACAGTGCAGGTTATAATTCAGACAAACAGATGAGAGAAAAGGAAGTCCTTCTTCTATTGCTGATTGGAGAGCCAAAGTGAGACTAAAAGTTAAGTTTGAAAGCATGCTCTCATATGAAGGATTATGCCTGCTGCTCCTGCACTGACATCTGAGGATAACGCAGCCGAATGGCACTGAAAGTTCACTTTTGTTTTATTTCCACTTTGTTCACATCAGCAGCAACCATTTCAATCCACGGTTTCATGGTGACCGCCATTATGTTATCAACTGAAAAGATTAGCAAGATGGATGGCAGCATGGGCAGACCAGTTTTATAGAAAATAAAATATAACCAGTACAAAGAGACATTTTAAGCTTGAAAAATGAGATCATTTACTAATTTATTTTTTAATCTCTTCACAGCCAGCTGGTCTCCACTGACCTGTATGTTTAGGTTCACATCTATCCAAACTGTCCCCTTTGTGAAACACTATTATTCCATTACATCAGCGGTCCCCAACCTTTTTTGCGCCACGGACCGGTTTATGCCCGACAAGATTTTCATGGACCGGCCTTTAAGGTGTTGCGGAAAAATCCAACAAAATAAAACTAGTACCGGTACTGAAAAAAAAAAAGATTTATTCATAACACATGGGAAAAGACCCAGGAAAACCGAGTTAACGATAAAAACGATAACAAAATAATGCTGAAAACCGATAAAAACCCTGAAAACCACACATTTCACACCTGAGCCTCAACTCTCGCGGCCCGGTACCAAACGACTCATTGACCGGTACCGGTCCGAGGCCCGGGGGTTGGGGACTGCTGCATTACATGATTTGGGTTTGGTTAAGTCTCTCTAACAGTAATCAAGCCTTTCTCAAATTAACACGTGCTTGGTTAGCAGGTGGCTGAAATGCAACCTGAACCCAACTTTGCACCTAAGTGGTTTGGTCATGACCTGGAGGTTAACACATGACATGATGTCTTTTTAAAGCTCCACAGAAAAAACTGTGACAGAATTTCTTTTTTTATTTAAATATGTTGAATACAGCGAACTGAGTGCATAAGGTTAGGATAACTGGTTATTCTATAATTACAATGAGTATGAATGTGAGCAATGGTTGCATGTCTCTGTGTTCGCCCTGTGACAGGCTGATGACCTGTCCAGGGTGTAACTAGCCTCTCACCCTGTGACAGTTAGGCTCCAATGAATCAGCTTTATGACTTTCAAGGGCAACACAATACAAACATTACAGCGAATTCAATTTAACTTCAGTTTCTATGTGAACACACCTTGAGAAGATTATACAGCATTGCAAGCTACTTAGCACGGTACTGTTTACACCACTAAGGAAAAAAAAAAAAAAAACAACACACCACAATCCATAGCTCATTATCTTTCTCGAAATTTCGACCTATTAACTCAAAATTTTGAGAAAAGTAACTCGAAATTTCAAGTTAGCTCTGCTAATCAGTAATCTACGATAATGACGTCATTTTCTTGTTACCCGGAAGGATATGGCGCAGAGGAATGCGCACTCAAAACCGGGTTGGCAACAATTTGGCGCTTTTGAAAGTACGTTTGCTGATAGTAATGCCACGATAGTAACGATTCAGCTAATAACACAAGGATTTCGTCATTTGTGAAGCCATGCTGAAAATACTCAGCAATTTGTGCATTCATGACTGGCTGTAATACTGGTTAGCTGTAGCAATTGTAGCTAAGGGTAACTTCTACTTCTGGGTAACAAGGAAATGATGTCATTCACATAGATAACTGATTGGCAGCACTAACTCGAAATTTCGAGTTATGGATAATTGTTTTTTTTTCTTTTGGTGGTGGAAACGGACTTTCATAGTTGTCACCATAGTTAACGTATAAAGTATTTTTTTTCCTATTCAAGTATTATTATCTCTAAACATCATTACAGCTGCAAGAATTCGCCATAAATATGATGCAAAACATGAAAAAGTCCACCAAAGACACAAATTGAATGAAAATGTAGCTCACTGAACATTTTCTGGTGCTGTTTTGCCTCAAACCCCTGCGTAGTGCCAGTGATGCTAGTCGCTTTTACATGTTTAATCTGTGGCTATGATGCTTTGTCAGCTGTGACTGTTCAATGATTTCTAAACCTAGTGGAGTTTTCATCAGTTGAAATGACTATTTATGTATTTGCATCATTGTTAAACCACAATAATTCAGTTTTGTTTGCAAATAATTTACTCACAAAATCAACTAGGAAATCAAAACTCAAAACAATGGTGAGACTGCGGGTGGAAAAAAAAAAAAAAAAAAGAATGCAATCGTGGGAACAACCAAGACGACAATGAAATGTTTCAGTCCGGAGCGCCCAGCAGGCTGACCCGGTCATGGCTTTGCCATGACTAAAACCGAACAACAAAACCACAAACAAGAGAAATAAACAATGTTTTGTTCCTCAAAATTGAGCAGTACCAATCTGTTCACATTACAGTGCATGGAAAAGAAAGAAGCTGTAGGGAATAAGTCAGAGGTGTTACAAATACGAAGGAAAAACTGATTGTGTCTGACTTTGCACTATGCGTAAAATGGAAAACTCATTTTTTAGAGAAATAGCAGACAGAAAGACACAGTGGGAGGCTTAAGAAACAGTGTGTTCAGATACAACTTGATAATTTATTATTTGTTATATTTCAATATGCTCAGAAGCCCAGAAATACCAATATCCTGCTGTTCATCTGAGCACATATTCACAAATCTCAGTGTGGAGTTATAAATACTACATACCACATTTCTCATAATAAAACGTTGCCTTTTATTGCATGTTTTTAACTCTCCCAGTTCATACATTCAACAATGTTTGAAATATCAACGAGTAGCAGTATCGAGATTTGTTACAGTTTGCTTGTGTTTTTGTGTAAAGTACCACTGGGGCAAAGCCAAGATCGCAGGTGGCATTTAAAGACGGTGTACTCGTGCAGAGTGTGTTGTGTTTTCATTTTTGTGATGGACTTGCATTTGACGGACTTGCTCTGAACCTGACACTGCTCTGCGTGTTGATATGTGTGCAATATTTAAGTTAAAGGTTGCACGGCTGAAGGTAAACAAAAACAGACCCAACTGCAGCCCGGAGCCCGGACAGCTGACGCCTTCGTTTGCCTTAAACGTTGGTATAAGCTCAACCTCACTCTGTTGTTTTTCACATTTCATTCGGGTCTTTCATTCAAGTTGTTTCAGTAAATCAGATCAGTCTGAGCAGCATGGGACTGCGAAAGAGGCGTAAGCTCAATTTCAGTGACTATCAACCTCAAGCAGTCAAAAACAAGAAACCCATCATCCACATGTGCCTTGTCTGAACTGGTACAAACCAGAAGAAGTGATTGGCCTTTCATCAGACATTCTGCTTGACTGCTCCTCCAACAGGTTCAGACTTGGTTCACCTCTGTCTTTTATTCCCCAAACCTTTTGTCCACTCTGCTGATATTTGCTGCTATGCAAGAGCACAGTTAAGTCAGCACACCTTCTTAAGAAAAGAGATTCTTCTTCTTTTTTCCCCCAGCAACATAAATCCAACATACACAAATACAGCATATATATATAAAACGAAATAATGCGAGCGATCGTGGCTCAAGAGTTGGGAGTTCGACTTGTAATCGGAAGGTTGCCGGTTCGAGCCCCGACTTGGACAGTCTCGGTCGTTGTGTCCTTGGGCAAGACACTTCACCCGTTGCCTACTGGTGGTGGTCAGAGGGCCCGGTGGCGCCAGTGTCCGGCAGCCTCGCCTCTGTCAGTGCGCCCCAGGGTGGCTGTGGCTACAATGTAGCTTGCCATCACCAGTGTGTGAATGTGTGTGTGAATGGGTGGATGACTGGATATGTAAAGCGCTTTGGGGTCCTTAGGGACTAGTAAAGCGCTATATAAATACAGGCCATTTACCATAATGCAATAGCACAAGTTATTTACCAGCATTCCCATATCTCAAGCCATATTTCCACTTCCATTATCCCCCTTAAACAAACCTTACATTTATTGTCAGTTCCACCAACAGGAAATGCTACCATAGCCTTATCCACTTGCAGACAGCCAGTTGAGCTCGGCTACAAAAACTTTCCAGAGTCAAGGAAAAAGGATAGCACTATCTTTTTCAGCAAACAAATGTGAGTCATTCACGAAGGCATAAGGCTACAGACCTAATTAGTTCCCATGTCGGTGTCATTCACCCCCTGTGCAAAATGGCAATTATGACTCAACATTTGCGAGATTAAAGCTTCCTGCAAGCTACAGCAACGTTAATAATGTTGCTACTGCTTGCAGGAAGCTCCGTCAGCCGCAGACTCCTTCAAGATAGAACGCACTGTGCAGGGACAAATAAAGGGACGAAAAGCTTTGAACAAAAGGCCAGCTTTGTTTGGTTTTGTACCTGGAATGACACAACACCATCAACAACACAAAAGGCAGAAATTAAACATGTCTTATTAAAAAAAAAAAAAAGGCACAAATGGGCCTCTTTTAACAACCTACGTAACTACAGATGGTCTTTATTCATCAGAGTGACACCAGTGGAATTCGGAGCTGTCATGTTACGTCATGTCATTATAGGAGCGTCAGCCAGGAGGACAAAACAAAGCTTTTTCTCCAACGTGTTCCAGTTATTTTTATCAGGTTTGCCAGATGGTTGTTAAATCCAGGCCAGTAACAACTTGCTACTCTGTCTGTTCACAAATAATAGCAGACAGTCAGTTTTGATCATTTCAACTGAAATTATTTGTTTTGATTCAAATTCACGTCATCAACCTACTGAGTACAGCGACCCTAAGTAAGGTTAGCTAATTAGGACGCTCTTTTTTTTAAAAATTATTATTAATATATTATTAAAATATTAATATCCTTTTTTTGTCTTTCACATCCCAAAACTACAAAATTATTAGTATAACCAAGTCCATGTTCCAGATAAATATCTGTACTTTTGCACACATTTTTCCCTTCATGTCTCTGTGCCAGTCACTGAAAATTATGAATAGCAGCAGGTCTTTTTTTAAGGAATCTGACCCAGGTTGAGAATATTATCCCAGTCTTCCGAGTCAATTTAAGACCTAAATTTTTGCTTGTTGTTTACAATAAAGACATTACGAATTCCTTTTTTCAGGTAGTGAATATTCAGTAATGGAAAAAAGACATTACGAATTTGAGTCTCTTTACAAACCTTTTCTGGGTGGCCCTAAAATTACTTAACAACACAGTTTTAAATAAAAAGTACATCCATGTGTTCACTGACGCCTATAATGGGAAGCTAGTTCACTGAAAGTAATGTTTCTATCCCTTGGTGAGCCACTTTTTCCTTCTATTGAGCAATTGGTACATGCATTTCCAGATGTTCTGGCTATGGCTCTGTAGCTGTGAAAGAACACACTAGCGAAATATTGTCAGGTGAGTTGAGAAATGATTATAGAGACAGCATCTTCCCTCTAAATACAGAGCCAAGGTAGTGTAGTTTGCCAGCTTCTACAGGTGACAGTGCACAGGACTCACCGATTAACCTGCGCTGGATGCTCCTTAGAGTACATTTATCATCTCCCCCCAGCTCTGTCAAACTGGAGTGGACAGGTATTTTCTCTCAAAGGACACGTATATTCACCAAACGCACTGCAGTCAGCTTTTTATCTGAAAATAGGGTAATAGCGGCACAAAGATCTGATGCCCAGAACAACTTTGCACTGGAATGTTTCTGGGTTTCCAAGTATCTGTATTTTGCACATCATAAATCAAAAGTGGAAATGTTGTGTTACTGTTACTTACTCTTAGTGTACGGAACATTTCTTGGAGTTCGGTGTTTAAATAAAGCTACTTCAAGAGAACCATCAAAACCACTTTTTATCAAATTAAATATTCTCAAATTTAAAGATTTGGTTGACCTCAGAACTGCGCGAACAATGTACAAAGCTGCGAATAAATCTTTGCCCCACAACATCCAGAACTTGTTCCAAATAAGACCAAATACTCATGACCTGAGAGGAATCCTTATGTTCAGCAAGCCAGTAGTAAGTACAAATGTAAAATATCATAGCATTACAGTCAGAGGAGTTAGTGTGTGGAACACTTGCACAGATGAAATCAAGACAAGTACATCAATACAAAAATTCAAACGATTGTTCAAAAATAATAAATTGCATGGATATATGAAATCTTCCTCAGTGACTTAGTTGTCTCATTGTGGCCTCATTTTTTATAGATCAAGGCCTAAGTAACCCAACCTTAAGTGTTCATTAAGGTGTTTGTCACATAGATATAAAATAAGCTCAGAGATTAAGCGGGTGTTATATAGGCTCTCGACTAGCGTTCCTGCTGCTCTGATGTAGGCTGAGGTGTTTTATATTCTGCAGCAGATGAATCAGCAAGGACCTTTGAACTCTGAAATTTCTGACTTTCTAAAGTTCATGAGGTCAAATAAAATAAGAAGCTGTTCCCAGCCAATTAAATTATGTAACTGTGTATCACAATGAGTTTATGGTTCCCGCTCAAGCAGGTGTGTAGGCTACAATTACACATGCTATATTTCTTAGCGATATGCACTGTATATTCACAGAAAAAGATGAGGCACACATTTTAATTAGTCAACCAGCAAAGCTAGAGGCATTACCTCAAGCAGAATTTTAACACTCTGCCTAACTTAAAGTGATACTGTGGTGGGCGAAAGCTGAAAATGTAGGCCACATAAAACAATCATATTTAATTAAATATGCTTCCACTTCAGAACATTGTCACATATTTATGTTTTTGGTGTCGCACAGGGCAGCAACGCTCAGAAAGCTGAAGTAACAAAACCGGAAAGACACTCAAGGGCTGCGAATAATGGGCTCGAAATTATCTTGTTACAGCACAACTTCCAGTTATTATGACTCACACAGCTTATTCCACTAAAGACCATTATTATTTAAACCACACGACCTACAGACAGCACCACAAAAGCAAATTTATTTAAATATTTTACCACAATAACAGATGTGCTGGAACAATTTAATGTGTTATGGAAATATGGCAGACAACATGCCTCAACCCTGTCTTCAAGAAATTCAAGTTGTAGCTGATTTAAATCTTTTGGCTCATTTTCAAGCCTTGTAGCAGGTCTTTTAGAACCCAGCCACAGGGGGTCACACACCAATGCACTACTGCTGGTCTCAAGATGGGATAAATGGGGAGGTTCCCATCAGAAAGGACATTTGGTGTAAAATTGTTGTGCATCATTTTTTGCATAAAATTGATGATCTGGATGAATGCATCCTCCTGATGTTGACCATCAGTTTGATGGTTAAAGTTGTTGGGCAAAGCCAGAGGAAGTAGAAAGGAGGAAGGCATGTTTAGAGGCAGCAAGAATGAGGGAAAAGTATGACAATGGAAGTGAGAGCGGGGATTTTAAATCTAGGGGCTAAGAATACTAAAGGAGAGATTAACTCTTCCCAACTCTTCTTGCTCATAGGGGGCTGTCTGATTGTATGATTGTTACTCTGTGTATTTTAGGGCTACTATTACCTTATAGTAAAAACCACCTTGAGGCGATTGTTGTTTGTATTTGACGCTATATCAATCAAACTGACTTGAACTGAACAGATGTAGTGAAGGAGGACATGTAACGGGTTGGTGTGACAGAGGAGGATGCTCGGGATAAGCTGAGATGGAGGCAAATGACCCGCTGTCGTGATGCCTAACAGGAGCAACTGAAAGAAGTCTCAGGTTGCAGTCATATCTCAAAGCATGTTCAAGAGAAAGTTTCAGGTCTTTAGACTAGTTCAACTCCATCCAAAGGTCTTTTACATGACGTTCAAATTGTGTTATAGAAAATAATTCCATGTCAGGTCAGGACAGAGTACAATCGTGAATGTTTTTCAGTTTAAGAGCCTAATACTCCCTCTCAATGATGAAAAGGCTTTAAAACAGCAGTACTGGGTGTCTTTTGTAGTGTTGTGTAGGTATCACTAAAGTTACGAACTCAACAAAACGTAGATACAGTCAATGCACTAGATACCTGAAAATTTTCCTCAGAGACTGGATTAAGAGACTTTGAGCCCATCGCTGACCTCTTTATCATCTGACCAGCCAGGCAGAGGATGCAGTCCAAAAATCACTGCAGGCAGTGTGACCGACCCAGAAAGAGAGGGATAAGAATTAAGCTAAGTCAGCTTGGACCTAAAGCTGTTCCTCTGCCGAGCCTACAGGAAACATCACAGGAAAATAAAATGGATGAAATAAGACCCAGACACAGGAAATCAGAGTCTGTTGTGCCCACATCTTTACGGAAACTTGGCTCTATTATAGAATGTGCCTTTAGGTTATCAGTAAGCCTGGAAAAGTGCTATATAAATGTCCTTCCATAAAGTTTTTACAGTGCATTCTCAGAGTGCTAAGCTTTCCAAATCTGAACTTTTAAGCTCTATCTTTTTTTTTCTGTTGGTGATGCAGTTCCATGTTTTTAGGAGGCAATTTAGATGTTCTTAAAGTCCCATTTATGTTATTAAATATTCATGCCTTGCAGCAATTTCCAAGTTAACAAAAGTTTGCAATGCCTTTCTTCACTACCTGCAGGTCTACAAGAAATGTTCCCTTTAGCATTTTCACTTTTTGGCTTCAGTTACATCTGTAAAAACATCTAAAACCTGTGTGAATAATTTGTGCATTAAAAACATTTCAGACTCGCCTTTCTTAATGCAGCCACACATACCAACCACATAATTTCACTGGACGAATTTGCGGCATTTTAGAATTTTTAGAAACATGGTTGATTTTTTTGGATCTGCACAAAAAGATCTAACCAATCAGACCACTACATTTGGCATCAAGCACATTCGTAACTCAAATCGCACACCAGTACTAAATATACAGTGATTTGGAAATAGTAAAACAATAATGTTTTACCTCAAACACAAAGCTAGACCATGCTCCGGGTCAACTGGCTCTCTGAAATCATTTTTCTACCTCCTAAGATCTGCTCCCAAATCTGCCAACAAGACCTCAAATTGCTTGACTGACATTCTGAAAACTTATAAAAGTGGTCGTGATACAGCTTCAACATGGATCAAACCATGAAATTCTTCCTGCTGCTGCTTTCTCATGAGAACTGAATGTACCCAGAATCTCATGTTCTTACAGGACCAGCTAATCATGTCTTGATGCCAACTTCACTTTTTTCTTTTCACAGTGTGTTTTTTGAGGCCAAATTTCCTGCAAAAATGCAACACATACAGTACATGGCAAGTTCGGATGCAGAAAATTTGTAAGTTTGTTTACTTTTTCCATTACGCGTTTGGTATGTGGGGACATTGAAGACCACAAGGGTCAGTTATGAAGAAGAAATAATGAAGTCTGCATGGCAAAGTGAAATTACATAAAAGTTAGGCATAAAAAAAACAGAACAAAAAATTCTCTCTCGAAAGTATAAAGTTTGAAAAACTAGGAGTTGGTACATCCACAAACGGAGAACAGAGGCAGAACAATGAATTACGTCACTGAGAGAGATTTCGTGCCTCTTGCATTTTAATGCTTATATGACCCTGAGGAAAGGCTGCTGGTTATGTTGCAGTGGAGCCACTTTTTGGTGAGCTTCATGTCGAGACAAAACTAACATTCCTTATTAAAGAAACTGCCAGCATGAAACATTAGTCTGTAGCTAATAATAGTCAGTGCAGAGAAGACTTTCCAGTTATAGGTGAAATGATCTTGTGGTAAAATGTTTTTAGTGACATTCTAAGGCTCGTAGTTTTCTCAAGTCTGCTCCTTACTGCAGACACTAATTAAGATGGCACATGCTACAGTGTTTTCTTTCTATGGCCTGAGGCTCTCTAACAAAAGGGCCACTTCAAACAGCTAGCGAGCTTCTAATTAAATTCCTCCACAAATTAATGAGACAGTGTTTACGCCTTCATGAGACGATTAGTGATACGACCAGAACTGTGCTCCAATGATACCGATGTTTAGTCCCAAACTGGCTCAGTGAATCCCTTATTGTATTACCTCTCAAGAGCACCTAAATGATATGCAAATAGTAAAAGCTAACGTTCTTCTGTGAGCAAAACATTGTTGAAGGCCACTATAGGGCAATAGACACAAATTGTCTCTCTGTATTTACTGAAGATTTTCTTTCTCATACTACTGGGTGGCTAAAAAATAAAAATGCCCCTGGTCGTGTTTGCTACAACAATATCTGTATGACTTTAAGAAAACATTTAGTATTTTTAAAGTTTTTGCCTTAAGGTTAAAAAGACCTGTATGTTTACAATGTTAATCATCAATAAATAGAAAATGATGGTTTAGGGAAAATAATGTCTCTTAGATGCTTAAAAAAAAAAAGTCATGGGTACTGATATAGGACGCTTGGATAAGCAGGTGACCTATATGCTGAAAGCTACTGGAGTGACTGGTTTGAGCCAACCCAAGACCATTTCCTTTGTGGCAATGCCAAACACTCTCTCCCAGTTTTTCTGAAAACTTTCTTTACTATCCAGTCCAGTAAACGCTAAAATGTCAAAAGTATATCTGAAAAATGAGAAGTCTTGCTTCCACAATATTCTTCTGTACAAGTGAAATTAGTTTCTCAATTACCATTGGAGGGAAATGTATTCTCTCGCAGCTTATATTGGAAAGATTATGTTTTGGGTCACTCGGGAACATATCAGTGGTGTTTTGCTCTGATTATATCATTACAGAGGTTATGATTCTGGTGTTTTGTCAACTCTGGAGTTTTAAAACGTGTCTAAATCTGCCCCTCTGCAATGTAATTTAAAGTTGTTTTCCATTTATATGCAGATGATACATGACTGTATTTCTCATTCAAACCCACAGGGAGTGGCAACCGAGTTCCACTCTATATCCCACAGACCTAAAAAAATTGAAGGCTGACAAAATAAATTACTGGGCTTTAACACATTTCCAACTAAATAAAGTCCAGTCAGTCAAAATTTTCTCCTTCCTCAGTTTGTTTTGTAATTATTTGTAGTCGAGCTACAGACCCACTACATATTCAGCAGCCTCAATAACAAAGTATTTTTCACAGATTACAGCACATCTCATGAATACAGTCTTGAGAGTGTACAGGGCTTTTTATAATACCAACATTGAGTGTAAGTTAATAAACTATATTGCAGGAATAGGACTTAGTTTCTGGTTACGGAATAGAACAATGCATTCTTCCATGTATGTGCATTTTAAGTGGCAACTTTCTAGTCCTTTGAATCACCTCTGGACAAAGGACTAGAAAGTTGCCACCCATTAAGAGCAGTTTTTAAGTTTGTTGTTATTCAATCTTTACAAAGAAAATTTTTATCGTAGTCTATTTGCAATTAAGGTCTATCAACTTTGCTGGTAGTCCCTCATCTTCAAACTGTTCCATGGGTTTCACTAAAATGTAAATCTTACAAGAAGCCAGGAAAATGCTTGGACATTAAATGTACATGTGTATTTATCAGGGGAAATATCAAGTTTGTCAACATAACAAAGTGTCTGGCTTACAAATTCTAATTATAGCTTTAAAATGTTCCTTCCATGCTTGGAAATGATGCAAAAAGGAGCTGTATGTCTTTGAGAGATAAGAAGAAAGCAGACACTGACATTAAAGATATACAGTGAATGTTACAGTTCACCCAAACCGGTATTTGCTTTCAGGAAAGGAGAAGTGAAAGCAGAATATTAGGCTACATTTTCTTCACCACTTTGGACCAGACCTGCCACAACTCAGACCTTTCACAGCTTGTTGGGTATCTGACATCCAATCCCATCGGTCTCATTATAGCTCGCAAGGCTGTTGTTGCGACGTGACAGAACCAGAGGTGCCAAGCGGTTCAGGTGTGGGTCGTGGCCAGTATGAGAACTGCATTTGTTCTGGACTTTGGCCTCTCCAGACGCCACATCTCGACTTTAAAAGGTCACACACAGCAAAACAAACATTGTTGCCAGGACCTCAGTAAAGACATTGATTAAAGTATGGGGTCACGTCTCAACATTTTCTGGATTTTTACACGTAATACTTCTTAAGCAAAAAAGTAAATAAAAATAAAAATAAAGAAAATTAAAAAAAATGACAATAGATTCTATTGAGTACATTTGAACATTTACGCGTAATTTCTAAAATGTTTTTTGTTGCAATCTTTACGAATATATGAATATAGTACAGGACTGTACTGCCGCATTAATGCCTAACACATCCATGCAGTATTTCAACAGGAATAAAACTTAAGTGATAAATATAAGAAAGTGAATATGTATAAACCCTGAGCGCAGTCGTATTTTACGCACGAGGTTCGCGAGGAGAACTTTCTCCTAAAGCACGGTCGTATAGCAACAAAAACAAATTGCGAACTAACTAAAGCCAGTTTAAAAAAGAACCCGCATGCATATACACATACAAACTTTGTCTTATTCGTCTTACCTTTTCTACAAGACCCAAAACGGGCCAGGCAGGAGAGCAAAACTGCGCACAAAATCCACCACTTGTTGGAGAGAGGCATGCTGCTGAACGGGGGGCAGGTCCGCGCGGAATGTAAAGTTCAGAGGGAAACTTCAACAAGTTGAAGTGCTGTAGCGCGCGCTCACGATTGTGCACGTGTATGGGAGGGTGAGTACTTCCGTTTGATAACACTGAGACCGTAGACACTGCCTACTTCACTGAAACTCCCAATAATTTCCTGGGATATATCGATAGAAGGGAATAAACTCTGACTCATAACACTTACAAAGAATTAAAATGGATTGTATGAAGATGGGAATGTTTGATTATATCTCTTATCATTTTTTTCAAGTAAATAATGTTACATAAATGTAATCATAACAAGAGTAATAAGAGGGTTGGCCAGAAACTTTACCAATCCATCTCTCTCACACACACGCTCGGGAGCTCATGAACTTGCATCAAGCCGGTTGCATCTTTGCAGCTCCTCAAGGGCTGCAAAGATGCGACACATATTCATCTCCCTGTGATGAGAAATTTTCATCTGAAGTGCATCGGCTGTCTGCTTCATGCAGAAAATGTGTACCTGAGCCTTTGAAAAGATTCTGAAACACTTCTTTTTCCAGCGCCTCCAGGCCTCTGCTGGCGACACAAGCTGTAATTGAGCTTTGAGTTGTCTCATATAGCCTGAAATTACAGTCTGCAAGCCTCTTTTCCCCACAAATGTTCATAACTTGGATGGATTCATTACACTGCATTAAATACCCCAGTGGATTTATGTACAAAGCACACTTTGTTAAATGCAGGTGGCTGCACTGCTGCCAAGGCTGAGGATTTGAGTCACAGTTGGGGGGTCAACAACAATAAAAAATCAGTGCTTTGACTTTCACATAGAACACTTTGGTGGAGATGTTCTTTATCTGTCAGAGATTAAAGGTGTTTGCCCTGTGCTGTGAACACTTAAAACGCTATGTTGTTTTAGGATCCATCCATTCTCTTCAGCTTATCCTTATCAGGGTTGTAGGGGGGCTGGAGCGTATCCCAGCTAGGGAGAGAGTACAGTACTGTACTGTACACCTAACACAGAGAGACAGGCAACCATTCACACTTATGCCCAATTTAAAATCACCAGTTAACACGTTGACATGTGTCTAGCATGTCTTTGGACTGTGGGAGGAAGCCGGAGTCCTCAGAGAGAACCCACACAAACACCGGGAGAACACACAAACCCCACACAGAAAGGCTCAGGCCAAAAGGAGAGTCGAACTCTGCTGCACACCACATCTCATCTGCTGTAAACTGGAAACATTTCTTTTAAGCTATGGAATATTCTTTTCAGGTTTAAAAATATTTTTTCTGCAGACATTAGTTTGTTTAATGTCTTTTGTTAAAATATTCCCTTGACTCTTCCATCCTTTCACAGGGCATAGCTCAGAGTAGCACAGGAACAGAAAATAGCCAAAAACAAGAATTTTTTTTTACCTAATTCTCAAGTAAATTGAATAATGTTGTGTTTTTATGTCTTGGTGTTTTCTGGAATGCTATTATGTTTTTCCTTTTTGTTGTTATAGTTTACACCCTCAGGGCCATTATAGATAAGCACAAGGTGTCCTTTGGTATTGGTGCCTTAATGCACCACTCATGGCGATACTGGTTACAAAGAAATGGTCTTCTCTAAAGAGGTGATAAAATCCACATTAGGGTTGACAGAGAGGTGACAGCAGAGTGTATTTGTCAGCCAGGAGATTACACTTTGTATTCTGTTTATGAGTTTTATGTTTGCTTCTTTATTTTGCTTTGTTGTGACTTTTTGTTTCACTGATTTCCCCCCCCTCCCCCCTTACTCTTGCTTTTCGTTGGATGTTTAGGCACCAGTTGTTTTTCAGGTGAGGTTTACACTGTAAAACTATTTAGATTAGGTTCAGGAAATGATTGTGATTCAGGTTCAAACATGCCATGAAACATGAACACTGACAAAACATACTCTGTTATTTTAAATGTGGTGGCAACAGGTGTGATTTTGATCAGAACAGAAGTCTGACCAATGAGTTTGAATCGCTGAAAGAACAAATGTAGAGCTCAGGTGATTCAGCATGACTCTTTCTCTGGCTTTTCTTTCAGGAAACTGTTAACAAGGAAATGGTTTGTGAAAATACTGAAGCCTGAGAAACTGGTGTTAATGACTAATCTGTGCATAGGAGACATTTACTTGAATGCTACAACCATAAACACTTCATACTACCCAAAGGCTTGACTAGAGAGTTGGGCTTTTAGACAAATATGTGTTATAAATTTTGCAGTTGATCAACTGAATTACATTAGTGTTTAGAAAGCAGGAAGCAAAAAGTAAATTGTCATTGTTCCATAACTGACTGATCCACTAAAACTTTATGAGCTCTCTCCAGTCGCCAAGACAAACTTTTTTTTTCCGAACAAGACTTTGACAGCGGGTCATAGTTCAAGTCCTCAGAACAGCTGGAAAAATCTTTGCAGGGAAAGTTAATATTTGTTTCTTCTCCCCAAAGGTTCTCTGAGGTGCCATCAAGCCAGCCTCCTAAACCCCAGTTGCTCCCATGGAGCTCGTAAACAGCCGGCAGCAGGATCGTGGTCAGACTTGGTCAGCTCCCTGGAGGGACTGCGTGGAAGTTTATGTGTGTGATGCAAAATGGGAAAAGTGGAAGATTTTTTTTATTTCACAATAAAATGATGAAAATAAAACAAACCAAGATAGTTGAGGGTGAAACCCCTATGGAGATGCTATTAACTGTATGACTATGTGACATTAACACACCCTTAGTAAACTGTGACTATTTCCTTTTTCATAGACCAATGTCATTGTGTTTTCACATAGATTCAAAACATATTGTGCATGTGGTTCAAGTGAATGCATTTTCATTAATATAGATTGAAAGATTGATGTGTTGCATGAAATGAATCATTCATGTGCTCTTTTATTTTTCCTTAGCAACTAGGAGTGTGTTTGCATCCTCCCCATTTTGTTTGTTTTTAGAACCCCACCCTCATTCTTATGGTTTATTCCCTGAGGCTTCTACTATGAAGAGAGCTCAGCATGCTCCGGGTATCTTTCCATTATCTGGACTCAGGATAAGTGTCACTTGAAGGTGGTTGTCAACTCTGTAAGTTAACACACATGAATGGGGAGGTGCCAGCAGTGTCTGACCAGTCACAATTATAGGCAACTGTATCGGCGACGGCACAAAGGAAGATAAAACTATTTCATGGGGGGCGGGGGTGAAGAGGTTAAGCACATAATACAGACTGAAAGCACCACAGCAGCTGCAGTCAAGGTAGCTACAAGAGTGTGTGTGTTTGTGTGTGTGTAAGAGGAAAAGCACTGCAGTTTAGTATAAAAAGTGCTGTATGAATGTGTGTTTGCTTTAAGCTCTTAAGACTGAAAAAGAGCTAGTGTCATAAGAAAGTTTGTCCTATTTCAGAACCTGATCTATCATCACCCATTACTCTATCACCCATTATTAAAATTAATTTTTAAATGTACATAAGACAGTTTTATTTTTGCTTCCTTCAGCTGGAGCCTCTGTGGCGCTTACAACAGGCCATGCGCAAATTAGCCTAGCCACAAATAGCCTACAAGTAGGTGCCCTGTTTTGTATTAATGCTTATAGCTCAATGAAAATGCTGTAGAACAGTTTTCAGCAAACAGGACAATAAAAAAATAATTATGCTCATTGAGGAAACACAGAGACTTTAGACAATATTTCAAAAACAGACACTGAGGGATCATCCAGGCGTGGTGATAATATTTTCATGGTTAGTGAGTTGATGGTGATTTCATACCTGATGATCTCTAATCTGGAATATAACCTGTTCAAAAAAGAGGTTAGTTTTGCAGCATGTTACCATGGCAATGTAACCTTATAAGTAGTGCACCACCTTCTTTATACAAAAGCCAAGGTTAATCCTAAAGTTACCTGGATAAGTCGATATCCTTCTTCAGATTACAGACCTCAGGTCTATCCAACCTTGATTATATCAGCAATAGTTGTTTCACAGAAGAATATCCACAAACCAACTATACACAACAACCAGCAACAATAGCAGACAGATCAAGTGAGGAACTAGCTAGTGAACCAAATGTACAGCCCAATTTTCATCTGCTGGTCTGCACAACAGTAAAAAAAATGTAAATACTGATTTTTTATTTATTTTTTTTGGCACAGCACGTGAACCAACCACACTAAAAGAGTGTGTATAATATATTTCAGTTGCGTATATGCAACAGGAATGTTGCAATCACACCAGATCTTTATGTCATACTTGGCTGGTTTACAAGATATACCAGCATGTGCCTGTGAAAGCTGCCAGCTGTTCATTCACACAGAAATCGGTGCCAGTGAGATAGTATCAGTAAACTGGGCTTCAAACGTTGTGCGTAAGCGGCCTCCCTGTCTGCTCCAGTTGTACATTGGGATACACTGAATAGATCTGTTAGTTAGGATATATGAAATAAATCCCAACTTTAAAGTTAAAAAATAAATAAATAAATAAATAAATAAATAAATAAATAATATAATAATAATAATAATTTATACTATATTTATATATATATAAATATATATTACTATATATATATATTATACTAATAATATAGTATATAATTAGGCCCAACACAAGTTCATTACCATGGCTGCACCAAGAGCCACTGAAGGTAGGAAAAAAGGGGCGGGGCATGAAGGGCTATAAAATGTTTAAGAAAAACTCATCCAAGGATGTTGCAGGTCTCGAGTCATTCCTGGCAAATTTGTCATCTTTCTTATAAATTTGCCACTCTATTGTAAAAAAATGGACACATGAATGACTACATGGATGCCTACCTTGTTGCAAATCTACCAAAAACAAAACATTTCTAACTTCTCTGATTCAAACTTTTTATACCCAGTTTTAAGGTGGCACACTGAACTTCTCTGAGAAATAAATCAGGCATAACATTCAAAAACTAAAACTTCTTTTTTTTGTTCAGGAAAAAAAATCCAGCTTTTTAATGAAACAGAATTAGAAAATTAACGATAACAGCAATAATAATAGTAAGCCTCGCTTCTGTCAGTGCGCCCCAGGGCGGCTGTGGCTACAATGTGGCTTGGCATCACCAGTGTGTGAATGTGTGTGTGAATGGGTGGATGACTGAATGTGTAAAGTGCTTTGGGGTCCATTTTAGCATTAAAATTTCATTTTGATTAAAGAGCTTCGACATACCGGTGGATTAACCATTACAGAAACATGAACAAATCATTTTGGTAATGCTGTGGCATAAATTTACTCTGCAAATATATTCCTATTTGCATATTAACGTAGTTAAACTGCTAATCTGACATTTTATGGGTGGTTAAATTATAAAACTTCAAGCTACTTTGACCATAAAAAATCTTTAATGTTTTGCAATTGATTCTCTTTTGTAATTGAAACATCTTTGACCAACTCCACTGCTTGTTTTCTTTCGTCCTAATTGTTGTGAAGGCATGTCCATGCAGTGTGCTAATCAGACAGCTATCACCACCATCACTTGACCTTTATTAACAAATGTTCAGAGAAGTTGTTGCACGCTGTTTTAGAAGTTGCCTGGCTGAGTAATCCCATATGGAGCAATATACCCGCCTCTACTCTTGTTTCAGATCGGTTGATGGAAATTGATTACAAAACCAAAGCTAAAGCTGCATTTTCCCATGAAAAGTGGGGTTTCAATTTCAGTTTAGTTTGTTGAGCTCGGCTGTGACTGTTTTGTTTAAATATTTCATGTTTCTTACATAGTCATTTTTACATTTTTTAATTTTTCTCTGTGGATTTAGCTAATCGATCTCACTTTTCCCAGTGGACAGAGTTGCTGACGTCCAGTTTCTTCCAGTCAGAAAGACCGGGAAACTATATTTACACTTCTGTGCTTTCAAAATAGTTTCCCCAGTGATGAATGACTCGCATTGTTCCATGTCTGTTGAATGATATTCCAGCCACAATGCCACATCATTTCCTTAAACTTTTTTTTTTTATCATTTCTGTGTTTTCATTTCTGCAATCAACATGTGCCAGTGCAGTATTTTGCACATATATAAGTTTTAAAACACATTATAATGTCAGTACTATTATTAAAGCCTCGTATTTCAGAAGAACTACGTATATTCAATGTTTTGTTACAGTTTAGCCGTATCTCCTAACCTACAGTAGACAATTCTTTACTGTCAGAAATACGATGCATTTGTTGACTTACTTTGGAGACCACACAAACAAACAGTCGGATTTATTGTAGTGAAGATGCAATAAAGAGACGCCCATTCTGTCTTGATGATGATATTCACTTCTAAGGTTCCCGAAAAAAAGAAACCACACTGGGAAAATAAAAGGCGAGTTATCTTAAGCCATTGGCAGATACACTCTTGTTTTTAGAAAATGAGCCCTGAAGGCAGAAAATCTGAGTGAACAGTCCACAGTCTTGGTACGTAGCCAGTGTGGTGGTTGCTTTGTGCATTTGTTCACATGTGTGGGATGTCAGTGGACAAGAATGTGCCTGTCTCTGAGACTAATCATGCGGAGCCATTACTCACTCTGTTCGGGGAAACAATGTCTCTGTAGTCCCCCACGTTCTGTGTGGAAAGTTTAAGAATGAAAGAAAGTAAAAGTCACATGGTCAAATCTGGAGGAAAGCTCTGATGAAATTTTCTTTATGCTAATTTTCCCACGATATCATGACCTCAATATTTCTCACTTGGAACAATGTGTCAAAGAAGAACTCTGACATTAGCAGATGAAAGGATGAAAGGCTGACATTGTGCTTTGTTCTCAAGGACTGTCTGATATCTGTCTGAAGATGAATATAATTTCTGGATTTCACATTTTTTAATACTTTGTTTAGAGTATATTTACAAAAGGAATTAAGTGATGAAGTAACATTTTACAAAAATTAAATGTACAGTTGTTTATTTTGCTGTATAAATTTTATTCACCAAGTATATGAATACAGAATCACCCTCAATGTACTTAACAGAATAGACAGATACTATAAACAATAACAGCATGTATAGCATGTTTCCAGATTGTTTAATAGTGTAGACAACAAGATGCTGGAATAATTATGGAATAAATAAGGGATGGATAACAATGTTAAAGTATTTATATGAGAACTTAACAAACATAAATCTTTAATGTGGCTCATGTAAAAGTACGGAAAGTAACAAAGTCGAATACACAAAGTAAAAGTGGATACAAAAAGAAGAAAATAAAAGGAGCAAAATTAGACAACTCAACAGGAAAAAAGGAAACACAGGACCTGAAATAAAACAAATCCTCAAAGAAATCAGGAAATAACCAAAGGAGACATGAATACAGAGCGTACATAACAAGTACAAGACAAGAAAATAAAAGGAGACCAAGATGCAAACACAGTATGACACAGAAGAGACATAAGAGAAACACCGGAGAGGCAGGTCCTGCTAAATACTAAAAATAGTCATGAACCAGAACACAAATACTAAAACTCATAACTAGAAACTATAAAGTAAAACAGCAGGAGGCACAGTATAACCAGAGCTTTGACTACAGTAACAGAAAAGTCAAATCAGGAATCCAAACATTACAATGAACACAAAAACCGAAACTTTACACAGAGGAGTGACAGGAAAACCCAAATAGTAACTCCTATATTAACTAAGGATTCAAAACAGGAAACAAGGTTTTAAACCACGGCCATGACACTGCTGGCTTTCTCTGCTAGACCGCCCGACCGCCTGCGTATGACCTCAACTTTAAGACTTGGATTTTGAACTCTTACTCACCCTCTTTTGTCCTGCTTTTGGTTCCTCTTCCCACTGGATTGCTGAAGTTAGCTAAAAGATGATTCATGGTATAAAACACAAGACACGGCTTTACAGCAACCACTGCAGCTGTCATAATTTTTTACTCATACGGTTTTGTCATCCTTTAGAACACAGCTTCCCAGACAGGAGGTTGAAAATCAAGGTCCATAGGATATATCTGAGGGGCTGCTCATAAAAAAAAACATGCCACATTTGCAGACTTAATGAGGAGTGAGTAGAATTAAAGTATCCAGAAGTGACAGATTTTGTATAAAGTTAAATCTTTTATTTAAATTATTCATGTCTACATTAAGTTCTTAAATCTGCCTCAACTAGGATTTTTTTTATACTGATACACATACCATTCCATCCCAGTTCCTTGTGTAGCTATTTTTGATATTTCAGGTACAATGTACAGTGGTTGAGTCTAACATCATTAGCCATTTCCAGTCCAAACTCTTCTTCGATTCCCAAACTCAAACAAACACTGTGGTATCACTGAGAGTTAAAATCTCCAATAAAATAATCAGAGTGGCCGCTCTCCCAGGTATTACAATCCTGCTTAACATCCAGGCATCCATGAAAAAGACAGACAAAGATGTAGCAGGAAGTTAGCGTGCTAGTTTCTGTCTAAAGATGATACACCATGTTCTGACTCAGGGATTTCTTAGGAACCAGGACGTACGGTTCTGCTATCTGCTTTTTGGACATAAATGAAGAGAGGAAACTAAATAGCAGCGATGTTTGTAGGGTCACTGAAGTTGGGCTAGCTAGCATATAATGGTGTGCTAACTGGTGGCTACCAATGATTAGGATAATGTATAAACAGATGAGGGAAGATGGAGGATAAACATAGTTGTTTCCCCTCAATAAAAATGTGAGGACAGTGATTAAAGCAATCATTGGCAGGAAAAAGATACTGCAAATGGATCAAACTTCAGTGAGAAAACCCCTGAGATGATTCATTTATAACACGAGGTTAGTCATTAATACGCTGCCCTCTGGCTTCGATGACTCGCTATAAAAAAAAGTCCTGAACAGTGCACCCACTGAATTTGTTTGTATAGTTAGTCCCGGAGTGATTCTTTTCTGAAGCATTCAAATATATGGCGTCTGGAAAAAGGTGAGCCCATGAACTATAGTTAAATTGTAAGCTTTTAAAAACTTGCTGCACATGACTAGTGCTAATAAAAGTATTATAAAACTACAATAAAACACAATAGGAGCCGTAGGTTGGTTGATGTCATCAGTTCTTCCTGATTTCTCTCCTATGGTCAGCAGGAGGTTATTCCTGTAATCCAAAATGGAAAGAAAAGAATAAAAATCAATTTAAAAAAAATGTCTCCACTGCTTTCTCGTAGAGTTCATGGCCACTACTTTCAAGTCTTATTTATTATGAAGACTTCCATTTAGTATAGCCAAAAAGCATATTCTTTAATGCCTCGACTGAAAAGTCATTATGGCAATGACCTCAGCTTGAGGTTTCACAGCAGGAAACTAGAGACAACATATATAAATGGATAATGTCACGGGTGGCTATTAGGGGTGCAACGATATTCGTATCGATATTGAACCGTTCGATACAGTGCTTTCGGTTCGGTACGCATATGTATCGAACAATACAAAATTTGTAATTTATTTTATCAACTTTCCTTCTGACGATGCTGTCTGT
>NW_024582448.1:1301501-1306984 GCF_018398535.1 Haplochromis burtoni
GTTGAGCGCTCAGTGAATCTGCGTTCGACTACTCCGCCTAGGCTCGACAGTGCAGCCTAGGCGGAGTAGTCGAATGCAGATTCACTGAGCGCTCAACACAGACAGCATCGTCAGAAGGAAGAGCGCAGGGCAAGCTAGCGAGACAGAAGTTAAGCTCTCCTTGCAACATGGACCTCCCCCACCCTCATTCAGATCTGGCGTTTGGAATTATTTTGGTTTTCATGTGACGTATGACCCTGAAGGTAAGCGAGTCATGGACTAAAGTAAAACAGTATGTTGGATGTGCCATGCAATGCTCAATTACATGGGTGGGAACTAGTGTGTTAGCGCAGTTAGCTCGTTAACGTGTTGGCCGTCTAGCCCCATGCACGGGGCGATCGGCGGTAGCTCGTTAACGGAGATTTGCCGTGTTGTGGCGTTAAGGTCATTTCAACGAGATTAACCTGAAAGCACTAGTGGGAACACAACGAATATGACTGCACATTTACGCCGACATCATCCTAGTGCAAAGACAAAAACAACAAGCATGCTACTAACTTTAGCCGAGTCATTTAGACAGCTGTTAGCACATGATTCTCCTTATGCTGCTGAGAATATAGCCCAGAAGAAGCGGATAGTATAGCTTTTATTTTGGAAAGAGACATTTCTCTGTAATAAACTCTCTTTTCCAAAGATGAGTGATTCCTCAATCAGATACAGGGCTCGCAATATCGCTAGCCCGACGTCCCGGAGCTAGCGATTTTTTCAGTCGGGCTACCAAAATCTATCTCTTCCCTGCCCGTCGGGCTATTGTAGGAAAAATATATGTCAATGCTTTTGCATTCTTTCAGAAATGTAGCTGGGTAATTATGTCATTGGCATCGGTGAGCCACTGTCAATATGTGACATATTGAAGTCGCGTTTGAATTTGCGCTTGTTTTTTTGCTTTCACTTTGCAATCGTGCGAACTGTGTATAGAGAGCGACAGCACTGATCTGTGAGTGATGATAATTTGTGCACCAATTCCTCTGACATCGTCTTATTAATCGTTAGCTTACTATGCAAACATGACAAGTGAAATCTCCCGCAGCTTAAACATGTGAGAGGTTGATCGCGCAGAGAATCGCTGAGCTTATGTGAGTGCGTGTGTAAAAGCAGCAGGATATATATTTGACTACGATGACCTGGATGACTGAGAACCTTCACAGACAGATATATATTTTAGTTCTGCTGAGCCAAATAAGACAGGTCAGGGTGATCTTGGAGCCTATCCCAGCTGTCATAGGGCGAGAGGCGGGGTACACCCTGGACAGGTCACCAGTCTGTCGCAGGGCGGCTTTAGGATTATTAAAAAAAAAAAAAAATCACCCCCAGCAGCATGAGAAAATATCTGAGGAGGTCACTGTTTTTCTCTGACCCACCTACTGATATGTGTGAAACTATGAAATGGTTGTCAGCACTGATACAGGGGGGTATGAAATAGCTTCCTTACCTGGGGCTGAAATACAAGCTTCTGTTTATTGTATGTCAAAAGGAAATAACACATCATTGTATTGTATATTACTGTTTATAGCCTAGTATATCTGTTCCCTGAGTACCATCTAAACCCAGGTCACACCTCAAGTCTCAGCTAAAAATGCGGGGTACTTTAATTGCACCTCCAGGAGTTGATGAGTCATTTTGCGACAAGTGAGAGACATTTGAAAAAACAAACGCAGGAAAAACTGTTGCTTCATTTTTTTTTTGACATAGATATCAAGTTAGGGCAGTAATGGATTAAAGCGTATTAATGGATAAATGCATTTTAATTAGATTTTCTTTCCTGTCTATAAATATAATTGAAGTTATACAAGTGTAACAAGAACAATTCACTAAGCATACCATCCCCACTGCCACCACAAAACCCAGTCTCATTGTTGCGAAAGAGCGTTATTGAAATGCTTGTTGCAAAGGCTTATTGGACTTGAAGGCAAAAACAAATAGTCAGCATGGAGACTCTTTTGGATGTAGTTTCGCTATTATATTCTTACTGCTGAGTGACAGTTTTACTCCAAATTATAACTCATTTTATACTACACAGCTAAATTGATTGATTGATCATACTTTATTCATCCCGAGGGAAATTGGGTTAAGGCTGCCAGCCGTGCCAGCGCCATTATGTGTTTCAAAACCAAAAGGTTTAATATATGTGGTACAATCACAACAGACATATTTGAGAGATCAGTTTATGCGATTCAGGTTGGCTGAGGTGCTGCTCGTATGGGTCAAGAAACACTGTGTGTCTTAAAGTTTTGCAGATCTGAACGTAGGACTAAATTAAAAAGATCACATATCTCGGGGTACAAAAATTGAGGGCACACAAAACAAAGATCAGGTCCGAGGCAAGGGAAGTAAAAGTAATTACAAATTGTTGCATACATCACTGTCAGAATAAAACAGGAAGCAAGTTAACACGGAAACAACACAGAAATGGAGAATTGACAGTAAAACACAATGGAACACTATGGAAGTTAAACTGAAACAAAGAATGAACCAGATGCAAATAAATAAATAAAGGATACAAAAACTCAAAACATTTGATCAAAGAACATTATATCGAGTGACATTCGATATATGTCCCAAACATCGGACAAGATAGTTTGATAGGTCTGCCTGTTCTCCAAACTACACCCTTCATTTAAAAGTGAAGAGAAGACTTTTGGAAGTATTGTTATGTTAAGCTATTTTAGTAGTTTTTGCAGCACAGGGTCCTCTGCATGCCTTATAGAATTATTCTGTTCAACAATTTAACTTGAGCTGATGTTAAAGAAGAAGACTTGAAATCCAAGTGAACCAAACCAAGTAAATCTATTCAAGTGAGCCTCACACTTAACTGTACCTGAGCACTGCGCATGTTCACTAAAATGTACAGGTCAGAATCTTTCTGTCAGATTTTGTAAAAGGTGATGAAAGTAGTAAATGTTCAAATTCAGTGTGTGATGAAACACTTTTTTTTTTTTTGTAATCATCAGAATCAGTAGTTTTCAATCTCAAGTATCCCCTTAGTCATGTATATGTTAAACACTTGTATTGCATTGAAGGTGATGTGAAGCGGTCAACTTTCACTCGTATTTCCTGCCAAACAAAAGACACAAAACAATGTTGGAAATGGAAGCTCAAAACTGCATGTGCCACACACACAGGTTACAGTTAAAACACACAAATACACATGATTATCTATTTTTAATTAATCGTTTTCCGTTAGTTGAACTTTTCCAATTTCCTTGTGCTGTGTGGCGACTGCGGAAGTTACCCTGAAAATATCACTGCTCTAATTGTAGTTCCTACAAATAATATCTTTTGTTGTATCTGAAAGGAGTTCAAAGAAGGACTCTTTCACTTCGTGAAGAAAAATATATTTCTCTCAGCATGAACATTTTAGATTGCACACTCACATTAAAGCAAGAGTCCACGGGAACTTGATTAAAATGGATTTACGTACTAGGCTAATGTCAAACAAAGGACCCTACGGGGATTTCAAGCTCATGCAATTACTTCATAAAGAAATAGGTCTACAAAGGCTTTGCTGCACAATTAAGGTCCTTGTTCTGTCCCAAGTTATGAGTATCTGATTGTGGTTACAGGGCAAAAGAAAAAGCAGCAGACTGAATATGAGACATGACAGAAGCATTCATAAAGTCAGTAATTTTAATGCTTATTCTGGCTTTTCAGATGATGCAGCAGGCTCACTTTGAAGAAACTCTAATATCCAAAGCACAGCTTCCAAGCTAGATGCAGAAAATTTCCCACGCACGCATCAATGTTTCTGTTTTACTTGCAGGCATCTGTTCTTGAGAAGAATTCTCTTTTTATTGTTTTTTTTACCTGCGAGACTGAGGAACTTTCATGTGTGTACCCGCTCAAGATCAATCATGCTTGCACAAAATGAACTTAAACTGCAGGTTTTTCTCACACTCTGCTCACCCAGAACTGATAATTAAGTGCATTTTACCCCCCAAAAGATACACTTAATTCCATATTTGATACAATCATTACAGGCCTGCAGACCAAAGCGCACTACAAGCTCAGTGACTAATAATAATGCCTGTCTGTTTAAAACTGAAGAGAACATTTTTATGTCTGCTCTCTGGAAACATGGGAAACATTTTCTATGAACACCTGTTTCCACTTGAGAGGTTTCTTAAATTTTTAATAATTCATAATTTTTTATTCTGCAAGGCTAAAACGATAACATTTTAGAAGGACACTCTCAGTGCTGAGAGTATTGAGCGTGTCACGGTAACAGGTTATGTTCTTTTGCCATATTTCTCGAGGAATAAACATAAATTTGAGAAAATGTCATCAAAAATTCAATTAACAGCATTGCTGTACATGTAATAACATAATTTTCAGTAAAAGAAATACACAGAAAGAAAAGCTAAATGGAAAAGAAAAAAGAACAACAGCAAATTGGACAACGTATATAATTAAAAGTGACAAAGAGTCACCTTAAAGCTGTAATGATCACAGACTGGAAATTAAAACTGGTATTACAAACTGAAGAGATACACGAGAAGTTTCTTGATTTCCACATTTGTGTTTTGTGTAGAACTGTATAGGACCAAATAATAATATGCAGAAACATGGGTATGTGTAATGTATATGGGTTTGGCATAGCTGTTTGTAGTTATGTATATTCCTGTCTCAGAGTGACACTGAAAAACTAGTTCATGCATTTATTACTTGGCTGGACTTCATTATTATCAGGATGTCCTAAAAACTCCCCGAAAAGCCTTCAGTTGATCCAAAATGCTGCAGCAAGAGTCCTGACAGGGACTAGATTCTGGGCTGAATCCAGAATTGAATTTAAAATCCTGCTCCTCACATACAAGGTCTTGAATAATCAGGACCCATCTTATCTTAATGACCTTATAGTACCATATCGACCCATTAGAGCACTTTGCTCTCAGACTTCGGCCTTACTTGTGGTTCGTATTAGTTCCCTTGGTTCCCTTTTTAGAATGGGAAGCAGAGCCTTCAGTGTTCAGGCCTCTGTTCTGTGGAACCAGCTCCCAGTTTGGATTCAGGACACAGACACTATCCCTACTTTTTAAATAATTGTGAACCAATCCTGAATGTTGCTTCAATTAAGGTTTGCAGGCATTTATTTATATGTGCAGTTCTCCTGAGGTCCTACTACAGCATTTCAGTCAGGGTGAGGTCCAGACTTTGAGAGGGTCATTGCAACAAATTGATTCCTGCTTTGTAGGTAACCACACTTGAATGCAATGTTTCTGTTTTGTAGACGTGCTCACACTAAACAATGAACATTGAGTAAATAACAACACTTGGCTTCTACTTCCTGTCGAAGTGGGGTGTAGTTACAGTATCTTTCCACGGGACTGCATAGAGTCTAGTCACTCGGTGCATGGCGGTGGGGGTACAACAAGCATGTAGATGAGATAGAGCCAACACAGACACAGAGAAATACTGAGAGCACACACACACACACACACACACACACA